>NC_136496.1:265000-275000 GCF_053919585.1 Euprymna scolopes | reverse complement strand
TCACATAGAGTCTGTCAATATCGTCCTTTGGATGTAGTGCATTATGCATGATCATGAGTTTCCTGGTTTTCTGGTCGAGTTGTCTCAGTTCTTCTTTTGTCCACCCTATAAACGATCCAGAGTATCTTACTAGTAATACTGCCCATGTATTTATACCTTTTATTAGGTTTCTGCTATATAATTTAGTTTCCACAAGTTTTCTTGTTCTGAGGTATTCCTTTCCAATTTTCTCTTTCATTTCTGTTGCTCTGATGGTGTCCGCTTCCAGAATTCCCAAGTATTTATAGTCGTCTTGTTCCCCTAGTGCCCTCATTTCTGTTTGGTTGGGTAGTTCCATACCTTCTGTCGTTTCCAGTTTTCCCTTTCTTATAACTAGTTGTGCGCACTTTTCTATTCCAAATTCCATTTGGATATCTTGGTTGAAGATCCTGGTAGTGTTAATTAGTGTCTCTAACTCCTTTTTGGTCCTTGCAAAAAGTTTCAGATCGTCCATGTACATCAGGTGGTTCATTTTTTCCTCTGTATTGGAGACTTTGTGTCCAGCTTGGCACTTTCTCAGAATACTGTTCAAGGGCATCATGGCTATGATGAACAGTAGTGGTGATAGTAAGTCTCCTTGGAAGATGCCTCTTATTATTATTATTATTATTATTATTATTATTATTATTATTTAACTCCCTAGGAGTTATCACACTGTTCATCACCAGAGATTACCCACTGAGAAAAACCGGTGGTATTCCCCGGAGTCTGGGTGACGACAAATCTCCCCAGATTTCCAGTAATCCTCACCTCTTTTGACAACCTTTGCAAATAAATTTACATTATCGCAACAGACTTTGTTGTTGTTTTTCCACTGACAATGACCATTGGTATTTACTGGAATTTAAGTGGCAATAAACCTACCCAACGTCCCAGTCTCCTTTGAACCTATCCAATGGAGGTTTGGCAAATGCTTTCACTTCCCGGTCTTTCCATCCTCCTTAATGCTTCGACTATTTGGTGTAGTGCCAGCCAATATCGATATGCTCCTCTGAATTTAAAAGTTAAAAACGCAAGAACTGTTTTGTCAACTTGATAATCATTTTACGTTAAATTTTAAAATAATTGGGTTTTTTCGATACTTTTTCAAAGTGTTCACACATAATTTTATGAAAAAGTAGAATAATTATCATTATCTGTATCTTTCTTTCTAAATAAATCAATGTACTACATATTATATTGACTGGAGAAATAACCGATCAAATCTTTATAATAAGAGTAAAACATTTGGGGTGTTTTTTTGTAGAGGAGAAAGTACAAAATAGCTAACAATGCATCCCTGCTCCGCTCTTTTTATGTTAGAAATAGTTTTTAAATAATAACATTATTATTTAGAAACTCTTATTCTTTATGGGGAGGGTTAGGGTTAGGGTTAGGCTTTGCTAAATATTTTGTTCTTACACTGTTTTCTTATTTTGCATACAGATCGTCAATTATTTTCAATTGTTTAAGAAAAATGAATGCGGGTGTACCTCAGGGGCCGATCCTTGGACCTTTATTATGCCTAATAATCATAAATGACCTCTCTGATGAAATTGTCTCTGAGATGGGTATATTTGCTGATGACACCGCACTCTATAACAGGCATGAGAGGAAAACGAATGAGCTCATATCTAAGGCAATGGCGGAAACCCTGGAGAAAGACTTTCAGGGGAATGGGGACATAAATGGATGGTAACATTCAATGCTGCCAAGACTAAGCTTGTTTACTTTAATAATTACATGAAAGTATTAAGTTGGTGCAAAAATAATGTCGTTTTTTGATGTTCAACTTCAAAAGATCGTAACTCCTTTCATAATAAACTTTATTAATCGAAATAGAACCATTAGAACCGACACATTTTTACCAACGAGTAAACAGTTTATTTATCCCATTAGCATAGAAATCCGGAGGGCTGGAAGTGATGAAGTCGTTGAAGGCCGATTCAGCACCATCTCGGCTTTTGAAGCATTTTTCACACTGAAAGTTGTCGAGATGCTTGAAAAAGTGATAATCAGTGGGCGAGAGGCCAGTGAATATCGTGGATGAGGCAGAGTCTTGTAGCCCAATTCGTTCAGCTTCCTGCAGGGCCAATTGATCAACATGTAGGCGAGTGTTATCATGGAGGAGAACTAATCCCTTCATATTGACCAATCTTGGGTACATACGTTGGAGCTTTTGGTGCATTTCGTCAATTTGTCGGCAGTACTTCTCTGCTGTAATCATTTCGCCCGAATTAAAGAAGCTGTGATAGATAAGACCGGATGGAGACCATCAAACAGTCACCATAACCGTTTTTGGTGCAATTTCAGCTTCAGGAATTGTTTTGGAGCTTCTCTGGCATCCAACCACTGTGCCGAACATCATTGACTGTCGTAGAGGATCCACTTCTCATCCCACGTCACAATCCGTTCGAGAAATGGGTCGCTTTTGTTGCGCAGAAGGAGCTTAGAAGAAACCTTAAATTTTTTTTATTATCATTCAATTCATGCGGCACCCATTTATCCAACATTTTTGACTTCCCTTATTTGCTTTAAATGGCAAACGACTGTTGAGTGGTCGACCTCGAGTTCAGCAGCAACTTCTCGTGTGGTTTTGTGAGAATCAGCTTCAATTAAGGCTTTCAGATGTTCGTTATCAACCGCTGTCGACCGGCCGCAACCATCTTCATCTTCGAGGCTCTTGTCACTATTGTGAAATTTCTTGAACCACCATTGTGCCACACGTTCATTAGTGGATCTTGGGCCAAACGTATCATTGATATGATGAGCTCTCTAGGCAGCTTTTCGGCCTAGTTGCAACTGGAACAAGAAAATCCTGCGGATTTGTTAATGCCGTTGAAAAGCCTGCAAAAAAAAAAAAAATGAAGAGATTGAGAACGGTAACGAATAACTCGATTTGATAGAGCGGAAACGCACTTCAAAATTATATATAACATGGCTTTATACATATATATCAATGAATTAATTGAAAATCATATATAAAAGTGACATATGTAAGAAAATGATATTGTTTTTGCACCAACCTAACACAACGTTCAAACTCCTCGGTTTAATATTTACAGGGAACATGAGTTGGAACAGATACATTGAGAGCATTGCTGCGACTGTTGCGATGAAGGTGGACTCTTTCTACCATGCTAGAAAGTTACTTATGCCTGAAAGTATCATGTACCTCTACATGGCCATCATTCGCCCCTGTATGAAGTATTGTTGTGACATTTCAGCTGGTGCATTTGCTAGTAGTCTCTCACTCCTGGACAGGGTTCAAAAGAGAGTCGCCAAGCTAATCGGTCCTAAACTGTCATCTAGGCTTCGGCCTTTGTCCTATCAACGAAATGTTGCATCCCTTTACCTGTTTTACAAGTATTTTAATGGTAGATGCTCTGACGAACTATAAACCGTTGTACCCCTTGACGTAAATACTCCCGACAGACCCGACGAGCAGCAAAATCTCACTCCTACCTCTTAGAGATCCCCAGATGCCAGAAAACCTTCTACTCTAATAGTTTCTTCCCCAGAACTCATAAACTTTGGAATTCCTTGCCAGGTTCCTGCTTCCCCGACTGCACTGACATGCAGAAGTACAAGTGTAATATAAGCAGACATCTTGCTGCTCAACTCCTTACGTAGTATACCTGCAATTATGTCTCAGATAGTAGCCTCCCCCTACATTAAAGTGGCACTGTGCCTTGTTTGGGGTGAAAATGCAATAAAAAAATAAAATAAGTAAAACATTCAAGTAATATTTTCTCAAGTTACAACAAACTAATGCAAATAGGTTTTGTTTTACAAGAGACATATGTCTTTAGTTGTCTCACAATTTTCAATCGATTACAACGGAAATATTTAGAAAACTCTACTCCTGTAATATATGCCGCCATCTAACCATACTTTTTGTATTGGAATTGGGAATTTAGAACAGAATCAGTAATTGTACCGGAATCGGGAAAAATTTAGGAATTGTTCTATCAATAATGTGTTTACAATTATTTTAAAATTAAACAGATGGTTTGTCATTTATATATTTGGAATTAAAATGAAATCCGCTTGCAATACTTCTCCGTCTATTTTCTCTTTAAAATAAAATAGGGAAAGGTTTCTAAGCCATCACCATTCAATCTATAAGTTAATCGATTATGACACGCTTCAAATTTGTATTCATTTCATTTCACCAACAAAGAAAATACATATATCCAGAGTGGTATCCTTTTATTAACGAACGCCACCATACATATTTAGACAGCTAACTATACCATTAGTATACATCTTTAGAGAGACGATCCACTTGAGAACCAGCAGGTCTATTTCTATGTGGGATTCCAAAGCATGGTTATAAGTTCAGAGGATAACAAAAATGTCAAATGTCTTGTGACAAAAACGAAAACTTTTAAATCTATTTTTATGTTCTTCAAGTATGAATTACTTTCCCTTATGTATTCTTTATTTTTAGACATTCTCGAAGAGAATCGACCCCTGTGTAATTCCTAATAGAATAAAGCTTTATCAAGCATACTTTAACTTATTTATTACAATGCTTTATAATACTAATATTTTGCATTAATATAATTCATTTTAGTCATTATTATGAAATTTTAGATTCACTACTGCACCTTAGATATTCATATATTTTTATACTAATATATCACCGTTTATAAAGGTTAGAAAGTCACTCGAGAATCAGAGTTAATGAGATTGTCATTTGGTGCTGAAGATTGGAAATGCTGGGTTAAATGATCAGAATGATTATTAAAGTGGGCAACTCAACTGGAATTATAAACAAGAATTTATGAATATTGAACCAAAACATAAATCACCTGGGAAGTAGGTCAGCAGCAATTTTATTTTACAGATCGAAAGATTTTAAGACGCAAAACTTTGTCTACGGCAGTTCTGTTTAATTTTAGGTGTTTTAGATACATAGATAGAGAAAAGAAAATTCCTTACACTAGACTAGTTTGGGCTGTGAATCTTTTATCTCGCAACAGATTGGATGTAAATCTTCCATTTCAGGTAAAGAGTGAAGGTCAGACCAAGAAGCTTGTCAAAGTATTGAGTGCCTTTGAGATGGGAACCATTTATATCGATTGGGGTCAAGTGGGGATCAGAGCATTTATGGTGAAAAGATATCAGCTTGATTTTTGATGCATTAAAATTAACCAGCCACTTTTCGCCCCATTGCATCACATGCTCAAGGTCAAAAGAGTAAGACTCAGGGAGATCTTGGTCGTTATTGGTCTTTAAAGTGTTGCCATAGATGATAGTGTCGTCTGCGTATATCTCAACACATGAACATAGAATGCCATTTGGGAAATCATTGATAACGATAAAGAAGAGAGTCGGGCATAAGATGGTTTCTTGAGGTATATCAGCATTGATATTTTGCGCTCTGGCTTCCTCCCATCGACGACTACTTATATAAAACTATAAGGGAGAAAATATTCTATGGTTGAAAAGACATTTCCAGATATGCCATAGCTGAGGATCTTGTGATCCTTATATCAGACCCACTCAAGTCCCTTTGATATGAGCTATTGCTCTAAAGAGGAAAAAACCGTCGATAGATTCATTGACCCTAAGTGAAGTTACACTCAGTACATGCTGTAGATGTCGTATGACTGAAACCATATTGTTGTTTTTCACTGAGTAAGTTGTTTTTGCTGCGGTGGTTGACAATTTTTCTATTTAACATGGACAAGCAACTTACTCATGACGCACTGAAGACTAATTGGTCTATAGCGAGGAGAGAGAATACCTATCTCTAGTTCCATTTTTAAATACTTAACAGACTAATGAAGTTTTCCATTTTTAGGCATCGATTGAACAGCTTTGCAGGAACGGGTGATAGTTACAGTTGCATCATTTTAGTACTATGGAATCTTGTCAGGACAATATTGTCAGGGCCAGATTGACAGGCCAAGATTGTCAGGACAATATTGTCAGGATAAGATTAGCAGGACAAGATTGTCAGGACAAAATTGTCAGGACAAGATTGTCAGGATAATATTGTTAGGACAAGATTGTCAGGTCAATATTGTCAGGACAAGATTGTCAGGACCAGATAGTCAGGACCAGATAGTCAGGAAATATTGTCAGGACAAGATTGTCAGGACAAGATTGTCAGGACAAGAATGTCAGGACAATATTGTCAGCACAAGATTGTCAGCACAAGATTGTCAGGACAATATTGTCAGGAAAATATTGTCAGGACAAGATTGTCAGGACAAGATTGTCAGGACAAGATTGTTAAGACAAAATTGTTAGGACAATATTGTCAGGACATGTTCGGACAATATTGTCAGGACAAGGTTGTCAGGGCAATATTGTCAGGACAATATTTTCGAGACAAGATTGTCGAGACAAGATTGTCAGGACAAGATTGTCAGGACAAGATTGTCAGGACGAGATTGTCAGGACATTATTGTCAGGACAAGATTGTCAGGACAAGATTGTCAGGAAAAGATTGTCAGGACAATATTGTCAGGATAATATTGTCAGGAAAAGATTGTCAGGACAATATTGTCAGGACAAGAGTCTCAGGACAAGATTGTCAGGTCAATATTGTCAGGACAAGATTGTCAGGAGAAGATTGTTAGGACAAGATCGTCAGGACCAGATAGTCAGGAAATATTGTCAGGACAAGATTGTCAGGACAAAATTGTCAGGACAAGATTGTCAGGAAAATATTGTCAGGACAAGATTGTCAGGACAATATTTTCAGGACATGTTCGGACAATATTGTCAGGACAATATAGTCAGGATAATATTGTCAGGACAATATTGTCAGGTCAATATTGTCTGGGCAATATTGTCAGGACAAGAGTCTACAGACAAGATTGTCAGGTCAATATTCTCAGGACAATATTGTCAGGACAATATTGTCAGGACAAAATTGTTAGGACAATATTGTCAGGACAAGATTGTCAGGACAATATTGTCAGGACATGTTCGGATAATATTGTCAGGGCAATATAGTCAGGATAATATTGTCAGGACAAGATTGTCAGGACAATATTGTCAGGACAATATTGTCAGGACAAAATTGTTAGGACAATATATTGTCAGGACAAGATTGTCAGGACAATATTGTCAGGACATGTTCGGACAATATTGTCAGGACAATATAGTCAGGATAATATTGTCAGGACAATATTGTCAGGTCAATATTTTCAGGGCAATATTGTCAGGACAAGAGTCTCAGGACAAGATTATCAGGACAAGATTGTCAGGACAATATTTTTAGGACAAGATTGTCAGGACAAGATGTCTTGTAAACATCAAAGCTGTTGATGAGTGTGTCAGCATCACAAACAGATATGTGGAGGTCACTCAGATTATTTTTAGTCTTGGGATGCAACTCATGAAATAAGGAGCCCTGAACGCACAGGGTTGAGTTTGATGCAAAGATGCCTTGTCAAAAAATTAGGATTTGTCAGATGGTGACAGGATCATCTCAGGCCCGTTGATGATGGTCCAAATAGAGGACGCGCATCAACCCAGGAACTTGTTAGTTATTTGCCGAAACTCACAGAAACCCAGCCTGTGTTCTTCTACATTGGACTTGATGGACTGACTATATGGCTCTCGTGTTTTCTATAATCCTTTTTAGTGATTTTTGGCAATTCTCAAACACGTGTAGGAATGTTTTGGATCTTCTTTGGAAATGCCTGTCACGGGGGAAAGTATCCCTGATGTAGGCACAAGATCCATGGCGATCTTGAACGCCGCGTTTGGATGTGAAGTTAGAATAGCCTTTGATAGGTAAATTGGTTAAGGAATCAGTTGAGTTAATGCCAGTTTCACACAAGAATAACAGGTTAGGTTTGGTATGCTGTAATTGGATTTCAACCTCTGAATGCTTGGAACATGAATCCCTAATGTTAGAAAACTTTGTTGTGGGAGTCTACGTTGTAACTTGAGATTCTGAGTTTTCTCTAATGCAACACGACGGTGATGCAAAAAGGGCTTGAAAATCAGTTTGAAATCTATTAGTTTAAAAATACGTTTTATTGCACCTTGTTCCAGGAAAAGAAACTGGAAATGATGTGCCAGCCTATGCATTGCGGACTTCATGGTTTGATAGCGGTATAAGATACAGGCAAGTGCGAGCAGTTTTTTAGCCTGGTAAGGGGAGACTATCTTTTTTGTGACAGACTTCCATGACTCGACATAGTCATTTTAATCTCGACTAATCTTGTAAAAAGATAGATTTATTAAAACTTCTCCTTAGTCTTATAACGAAAATAACACTCTGTATGCTGAACAACATAAAGATGACTATATCATAGATAACAGGGGAATTATTTGTAATCTCTTAGTGTTGGGTTGCTTTTCACATTCCTTTAATAGTTTCATTTTCCTTTTCGTAACCACTGCCCAGATCCTACCAGATACATTGATTTTTATGGGCATTCATTATTATGGCAATTCATTTTAATTCAACTAGTAACGTTGTGACCCTCTACCAATATATTTTATTCCAGTTTTTCTAGATTTTTCTTATTATTCTAACAATTATTGCTATTATATTTACTTTGATATTTATGCAAAATGTTTCTCGAATTGTTATTATGACGTTGTGTGTCAAAAAGTGTGATAATGGTTTGGAGAATCATAGCAATAAACACCCACTGTTGATGTGTTCCCACTGTAGCGAAGCACTGACACTACAATCTAGAACCCTTTCTCATTCTTTTTCAATCTTTTCTTTCAATTCTGTTGATTTTATTGTGTCTGCTTACAGAACTTTCGGATATTTATAGGTATCATGTTTACCAAATACCATCATCTCCTTTGTGTTAAGTAGTTCCACGCCCTTTTAATCTATAGTAGTATTTTTCCAATCCGAATTTCATTTAAATATTCTGGCTGGAGATTCTGGTAATGTTTATTAGCTTTTCCTTTCCGTTCATGAGGTGGTTTATTAATTATCTGTGTCTGTCACTTTGTATGTGGCTGTCACTAAATGCCTCATTAATCACCTTTCAATGGCAGGCATCAGTGTTGCCTATAGTCACCGTCTCAGCGACTATGCATCAATTGGTGTCTGGCATCTTAATAAACAAGGTGCACATAAACACATGCTTAACTAGAAAATACTACAAACTTTGACAGAGTAATACTTATTGATGATGAATGTGATGCTGCTATAATCCTGTCAGAATTATGCTGGCAGACCCTCCAAAGAACCTCTAGCGTGATTAAATCTGAAGAAACAGGAGAATAACAAGGCCAGAGTATTGTGTTAATGCAAAAAATGTATTAAACGAAAGTCAGATAGCCAACATCTACCAACATAGTGGCTACTCGGAAGTGAAAAGAACACAATATTTGGCTAGCATTGATTATTAAAAGGTGTCTAAAGAGCTCATTAAATCAGTTGTCAGAGCATTTAAAGTCTGAGAATCGATTGATTCAGAACTAGATCATTCGGAATTTTTTTTTTTAAATCAGTATGGAGAAAAACTGGATCAGTTGGGCAGAGAACATGACCTATCATGATGATACTATTTTCTAGCACTTATTTAGTCCAGTTGTACAATATAGTGGCCACTGCGATTACAAAACTCGATTAACATCACTTTTCAACCGGAGACAATTTTCTATGGATGAGGCGAATCAACCTTTTTATTGACCGATGACACGGCACACACTTGCAGGCAATTTAAGGGATTTGTAGAGGTGTGCATTTGAGGTTCTGGTGCTCCAACATCCCGACATAGCATGGCATTGTGATACTCAATCACACCATGACGTACCTTATTGCAATTGTAAAAGGGTTCTTTTGCCTGGCGTGCAGAATTGGGATGTGAGAAAGAACAAGTCCAAAACAGAAGTATTCGTACATACCGACTACATCTGAGCGATATGCTTTCCATCCATAAAATATGAACTTAATGAGCAGCGATTAATCGAGAGGTTATCGGTAATTAGCTTTATCGGCCACTTATTGTCAGTTATTTGGTAATCGGCTGATTAATTA
>NC_136496.1:5000-262500 GCF_053919585.1 Euprymna scolopes | reverse complement strand
AAAAAAACAAACAAAAAAAACCTAAAGTTGATTTTATAGACTGAGCTTTTCTGCTTGTGCGGTGATAAAACTTTTCAAATAAACTTGTGATGTTAGAGTATATAAAACTGTTTACTTGGGTCAAAATTCGGATTTTCTTTGTTCATGGAATTTTTTTTGATTATCGATTTTCGATACTCATCGGATGGCATTCCAATACTAAACTTACGTAAGAATGCTCACAGATACATCAAGTACATCTCTGTGAAATTAAAAAAAAAAGAATCGGACCAGCCGTTTTGGAGCCCATAGGCAACGAACTCACACACACACACACACACACACACACACACACACACACACACACACACACACACACACACACGTGCACACACACACACACAAAGTGATATATCTATAATATAAAGCTGAATGTCTGTGTGTGCGCGCGCGTGTGTGTGTGTGTGGTCACGAATAGGCTCCTATATGGTTGACTATTTTAAAAAATTGATAACATATAATGATAGAAGATGTATCGAGGCACAGGAATGGGTATGTTTGATCTGGTAGAACGGTGGTTCATTAAAATTGTGGGGTCTGCGTTCGCGCCTGGTCCACAAAGTATGGAAATAAAAAATCTAAAAATGAAAAAAAAAATACGTTTACAAGTGTTGTTGATATAGATGTACATAATAATACTTTGATAAGTATGTTTTAACTTAAATAGGGATGGCATAATAAAATTGTGGGGTCTGCGTTCCCCATAGAATGAAAATGGCACAAACTTTAATAAAGACTTTTCATATCTATCTGCGTAAGTATACTTTGATAATTATGTTTCAGTTTGAAAAAAATATGATATAATAAAATCATGGGGTGTTCGTTCGCTCCTGACCTCCATAGAATAGAAATATGCCACAAAGTTTAACAAGGTTTTTTAATATAGATCCACAGAATATTGTGATAAGTGTTTCAGTGTATGGTATAATAAATTATGGGGTTTATCTATTTTATTTTTACTTTCATCATACTTTGCTTTGGTTTTGATACTCCCAAATTCGAAGCTATCTGTTTACAACCCTTCCTTTTCATAACCTATCATACTTTCATAAATCAGAGTCCGTTTTCTGTAGGCTGTTTTTGAACCCAGTCAACGACGGGTACTTTTGCTAGTATATATATATATATATATATATATATATATATATATGTGTGTGTGTGTGTGTGTGTGTGTGTGTGTGTGTGTGTGTGTGTGTGTGTGTTTGTTTATACTACATATCTATAAAACGGTTCAATGCGTTTATCATCATCATCGTCATCATCATCATCGGTTTAATGTCTGTATCCGAAAGTGCTGGCAAGTGTTAGGTTATATAAAAAAAAAACACCTCGTACTTCTTCTATGTTGTTTAAGAACAACAAAAGAAGACAGTAGATAGATAGATAGATAGATAGATAGACAATTTTAGTCAGCTCAGTCCAGTAGTTTCCGAAAAAAAGTAGAACAAACAGACAAATTAAGAGAGAACAACAATCTTACAGCCCAAATCGCCACCAGGGTTCCTTCACACCTATAAATCTGGCCATATCACAGTAGTCCCTTACGGTTCAGTAGCAATATGACTTGTTTAGGCGAACTAAAGTTTTTAAAAAAGACTGCAATGAAATTAAGTTTTTAAAACGTTAATTTGAGAAAAAAGTTAATATAAAAAATAATAAAAAATGATGAAATGCAATCATTATGAGTTTTATTACTTTCAGACAAAAAGAAAAAATTAATTGCTTACTGTTTTATTATTGAAAATGTTTTTTAAACTCATTGTTGACTTGTTGGACAAATAGATGTTAGAATGTCAGTATGCATATGTATCGAGCGTCCAACAAACACGAGGAACGACATCTGTTCCTGTTTGGAGAAAAGAAAACTGTTTATCCGAAATAAATAATCCGTTATTGAAACAAAGTTTGTGTATGTTTTCGCCAACAGTTTCTCATACACACGATAAAACGCAAGCAACAATTAGCCCTATAAGACAGGCCACGGCGCAGAAGATCAAGTTGCTCATATATTTATGTGATAGCTCACTTGCTGCCATGGTGAGAGTTGGCGAAAGTGCTTTAGTATTCTAATTTGTTCGATGTGAATTTATTAATATAAATTATCGAAAATAACAGCAAGTCGCAAAATGGTAATTCAATCTTAAATAAACGTTCATGAGTAGAAAATATGAAAATGGTTGATAATTGCGTGCGAGTAAATTGTCTTCAAATATCGTCTTTCACCGAATATTCATCACATTTAAGTAACGCTAGAGTTGATGGCCGGAACAAGCAAACATTTAATGAAATCCTTGTAACGTTCGTAAAAGATGCAAAAAAGAAATCAAACAAACAAAAAAATCCTCTCCGTTTTCACTGGTTGTCAATACGAAATGTAAATTGCCCCAAAACGTTGCAAATGTAATGATTATTGGCGTGCATATCCGAAATGCGTTTTGTGTGACGAAGGTGCGCCATAAAATCGACCGAAAATCGAATTCCGATTTTGTTGCTGAGTTTTATTATTTCTTTTTAAGGAAAAGAAAAAGCAAGAAACAACGTAAGGAGAAAACCCATTGACGCAGTATGTTTTAACAACTGTCAACAGTAAATGTTTATAAAATGCGTTTAAATCATCATCATCATCATCATCATCATCATCATCATCATCATCATTGGTTTAATGTCTGTTTCCCAGGCTGACATGTGTTAGGTAGTATAAAAGAACACCTGATATAGATGTCATTCTTCCATGTTGTTTAGGGACAACAAAAGAAGACAATATAGAGATAGATTAGTAAAGAGAAAGGGATGTGTATGTTTGTGTGTATGTAAGTTAGTGAGTGAGAGGAAAAGAGAGTAGGATAGTAGATAGTTCGCAAAAGAGAGATAGACTGATATAGTGAAGCGAGTGGCTATATATATATATATATATATATATATATATATATATATATATATATATATATATATATAGAGAGAGAGAGAGAGAGAGAGAGAAAATAGAAGAGGAGAAAGATTACTTGAAAAAATTAAAGTGAGAAAGTATATATATATATATATATATATATATATATATATATATGATAGCACGCACAAAAAAAGATCGATCTATTGTCTAATGGCAACAAAATAAGTCAATAAAGATAGATAGATGTGCACGTTTATGCGTATGTAAGAAAAAGTACACGGAAGATAGAGTGCGAAAGTGAAAGGGGCCCACACACGCATATATATATATATATATATATATATATATATATATATATATTATAATAATTATTAAATACCTACAGACATTAGTGTTTCATCCTTTCGGAAACCATCAGTGTAGGGTGTCACGATTAACACCAGTTGATAGATTCGAACCGGGCGGCAGAAATCATCCCTGGCTTCATTAGCAAGGACGAAATCCATTCGACTACCGTTAACCGCGAGAAATGCTATTGAATTTTAAACATTTATTCTTCAAATACTTTTTAACGTCTGTCATAGTGATCTAATCATTATATGATTATTTGCGCATAAGAGCTAAATTGACCGACTTTACTTCAACTGAAAGTGTTCGACGATAAGAAATGAGTTTCTGAAAGGTGCTGACATTATTATTTACTATAATTATTATTAAATAACTACAGACACTAGTGTTTCATCCTTTTGGGAATCATCAGTACAGGATGTCACGATTAACACCAGTTCAATTTTAAACATTTATTTTTTAAATGCTTTTTAACGTCTGTCAGAGTGATCTAAGCAAATGTACAAAAATGTTAAACATATTGTTTAACGACAACAAAAAAGGCAAATGATATATATATATATATATATATATATATATATAGAGAGAGAGAGAGAGAGAGAGAGAAAGAAAGAAAGAAAATAGAAGAGGAGAAAGATTACTTCAAAAAAATTAGAGTGAGAATATATATATATATATATATATATATATATATATATATATATATATATATATATATATATATACATATACAGGCACACAAAAATGGTTGACATGTTGTTTAACAACAAAAAGAAACGGAGGAGGGATAGAATGAGGAAGTTTGAAATACAAAGGGAAGATATTACTTTAACGAGAGAGAGGTGGGAGGAGTTGAGAAAGAGGAATCGGGTTGAATACATATCATACAAATGCAAACAAATATGGCCGCCGCTGATGACACGCAATATGTTACATATTTAATATTTATGCGAAAAACGAATGCAAACAAAAGTCCAATTGATATATCCTTTTTTGCTCTCCGTGTCGACATCAAGACAAATATTTTTCTGAATTGATTTTGCAAGTGTACAACTGTTAGAATCAATTTTATCAAACTCTAAGACCAATGCAATAGAATCAGAAAAGGCTGTTCACTATAGATAGGCAAGTAATGATTTGGCTTGTGTGTCCGGCAAAAGTCAAAAACTACTAAAGACACACTTAGGAACGTTACATTATCATGTTCAGTGTGACACCAACCTTGTTATTATAAAAAATATAATTGATAGTGTAATATCCCTTTGAGTGTGAGTAGGGACAAATTTAGTACAAGTTAGGAGAGTATTTACTTACGGATAATTTTTCATAAACAACACTGAATATTGAACCAGTCAAGAAAGAAGCGCGAGATGGAGAGACAACAGAAAAAGGAAACTCTGGATGAAAAGGGGACTAGAAAAAAAACGGAAAGGCAGAAAAAAAGGAGGAGTATTTTAGTAGGTAGGGAAGTAAGTATGTGGAGACCAGGAAGAGAAGGGTAAGAAAAGGGCAGTAGTAGAGGTAGAAAAAGTACAGTGAAATAGAGAAAGGTAAAACAGGAGAAGGATAATAGAGAAGAGAATCTATAATATTAAATAGAAGATATTGCATGTGTATTTCGGAGATCATAATTGATAACGTGTATTAGTTGTATCATTTAGATTATTTGTATTAGTTTTGTTATTTTTATTATTTGTATTATTTTTGTTACTTTTAATTGATATTTGTAATTTTTTACTTTTAATCCTTTTATATACTTTATATACTAGCAGTTCAGCTCGGCTTTGCTCGGGCCATAAGCACTGTTCATAACTTTATGTGCATATATATATATATATATATATATATATATATATATATATATATATATATATATATATAAAATTGACTCATGTCCAGGTAGCCTACATTTAAAATTTCTAGTGTTTGGACCCAAAATTGGTGGAGGAGTTTGGTAGAGTCTGCAGAGATCAATTCTTTCAACTTTGACCTGTTGTCAGCTAAATTTTCGCCCCAAAAATTGATTAAAAAGCTTGCTGTATGTTGAACGCCCTTTATGTAAAATTTCAAATATTTAGACCCAAAATTGGCTTAATAGTTTGTTAGAGACCGCTAAGGTCAAATCTTTTAAACTTTGACCCCTCGGAAGCCAAAATTTCAAACAAAAGTGGATTAAAAAACTTTCCCTATGTCTGAATACACTTTATGTAAAATTTAAATTTCTGCAAATCTGTTTTTTATTTATAATAAATGTTTTTATTTAAAGTTATTATTGTATTACAAAATCGATAAAATGTTCTGTTTTGGGTTTATATATAACCGCGTCTAGGTATGTCTAGATTATATAAGGTATACGTGTTTCTCTAATCGATGCTCGTGTATCGTCTAGTGGTTAGAATTATAAAGACTTACTTTTCTTTGTATATGGGGTTTCTGTACGCGTCAATTTGTTACGTGTATAGTCTTTCTATTTTTTCTATTGTTACGTGTAATAGTCTTTCTATTTTCTTTGTGTATGTGGGTGTTTTCACATATTCACGTCAATAACGAATGGGGCAATAACAGACAGTCTTTAACAGTGAATGAATAAACTCAGCTTAACAAATGCCTTATCCATTGTCTTTCTCTAATCTGGCAGCAGATACCTGAAAATGAAGGCATCTTCTACCGAATGGAACTCCCCAAAACGCCAAGTTATCGTTCCCAAATCTTTGTTTCCAAACATTCTACGTCTTAGAGTCTGCAGTTCTTTATTGTCTCCCTATATTTTTCTTAGTCCATAGATACTTCCATTGGGCCATAGAGACAACTATTGTCCACTAGCTAACCCAGTCTAACTAACTCACAACTCGTCTCGTCGACGTCCCGTTCAAAACTAATTCCTAATTTTGATTTCTCTTGGTTTACGTGTCTCTGGCGTCAGCCAGTGGACAATTTTGTTTGTCATGTGCGACACATTGTTTTTTTTTCTATCCAAATTCAAAACTAGCCTTGTTTATGCTTTTTCTCTATTCATACCATTTTTCCCTGCGCCAAAATTTCCCGGTTAAATATTTTAATAAAATACTTCAGCGAACATATTTTCTTTTAAAAATTTTTTCTGAACATCGTTTTAAGCTAAATAATTTAACAATTAATGATAATAGTCGTTCTGACTTATGGCACTGCCCACCACAACATAGCACAGATACTACGCTGTGATAATAGCCAAAGGGCAATCACATCACATTATGAATCATCATCATCATCATCATCATCATCATCATCATCATCATCATCATCATCATCGAGATCACAATTATCATCATCATCATCCCCATCATTTCATCCAAGTTGTCCCATATAAGACGGAGTGTCTTAATAATAAAGTAATCATTAATTACTTTATTGTATAAGTCTGAAAATATCTTCGTACATTTTCTGGATATACAATCCTGACATCTTGCTTTGTGTTCAACCAATCTGATTTCAATTTTATAGCTTTGTGAAAATTTTTATTTACTTATAATTTCGCATTTTATTTTTGTCTAACCTTTGTTCATTAAAGTCATCAGCATTTTACCGTTTGGTCGCTACGTAAGGTTTTAATTTTTCAACGAATACTTGAGTGCGAACATCATTGTTGATTTTGATTACGAAATATTTCGATGTTTGCTGAAAAACTGAGCAAATACTTGACTGCATGTATCAACTCTAATCAATATATTTCATCAAATTTTGACGCTTGTCTATGAAAAAAGGTTTTCGAGATTTATTTGCTGTTTTAAAAAAGATCCCAGAGATGAAATGTTTTCATCAATTTATGAATTGATGAAGCACATAAAATCATTCATAATTTGTGCCGCACTTGTGTGACTTATGTGTAAAAGTACAACATAATTCGATTCTTTTCTATTTATAATAGATGTTTTAAATTGTCTTGCAAAATCTTCGAGACAAACCGTTACATTGAGGTTGATGTGGTGTTGTGCGTAGCTTACATAAAGCGATCATTTGGACAAACACTCGCTTTTGGGTTGTTTACCTCTTTTTGTTGTAAGGTATTCAACCATTTACACATACTCCAACCACGCATGGTGTCTGCCATGGGGTTGTGCTTCTATCCATAGTTCGAATCATGCTATTTACAATATGACGATGTATTATTTGAATTATTCGGAGTATCTCTTTATCTATTCTTACAACATTTCAGATGATTTAACTCTCGACCTTCTTCACAGGCGTACCGTCTCCCAAAATTCATGCTAGAATTACCCACATGAATTTGGGGCGCAACGGATAAAATGCTAAGTCAATTAGTTCTAAATGACAATCATCTAAAAGTTTATGGTTCAATTCTCGGTACAAGCGACACTAGGAATATAATTAAGAATTACTTAGGATTTCTTCCTTGTTATGATTGACGGGACGAAAAAAAAATACACCTTTCTATTGTGAGATATTCTCTCACTTCGGTTTGGTCATTGGTGGAATGAAAGAAGCAAACAGAAATCACAACAGGCTCACCTTTAAACTTCAACGTAAATTTTATTAAAATAAAGATAAAAAAAAAGACGTGCCATCGTAACAGAGCGGGTAACACTCGTATGGATAGTTCTTCATGATTTATCTTCGCGTTTGCAGGATTCAAGACTTCACGCTGTTCGAAGAATAATTGCAACAAGTCAATGAGCTATTGCTGCCTTCCAAGGATGAATGCTGTGGCTCAAGTAGTCATCATGGAGTTCACTGAGAATAGCCGTCAAAATGTAGACCTTGAATTCGTCTCCGAAAGACATTATTTAAGTAATGATGAAAGTCAATCATTTCGCAGAACACAACAGTGTGCGATAAATAATATTTCGCCCAACATAAGGGCATTGGGGTTTACAAATGATAATAACATTTCGCCCCATTTTAGGGCATTGATACATCTCAGCAAGACAAAAGGGTTTGAGGCCCCATGCCTCGGACAAAGAGGTGCGTTTTCACGTCCATTCAACTCGCTGTCTGCTTTAAAACTGAGAGCACCTGAAACATAAAAATAGCGCCAAAAATACGACTCGGCAGTTAGTAACAACATAGGTTCAAACAAAATCGTGGGCGGTCAAACCGACCAATAAGGAGCCTGCTTATTTCTGCAGAATTCCTTACACTATTAAATAAAAGATTCCATTTGAAATTCTGTATCTTCCTTAGTTTGACAAGATGCACTTGACAAGTCGAAGGTTAAATCATCTGAAAAGTTGTGAGAATAACAATCAAGATAAGAATAATATTGCGAATAATCAAAATAATGCTATCAATCTTAATCTAAAACAAAATGACCAATTCGTTGACAAAAGCATTCATTCACAGTTTTGCTTCACAGTTTATGGTAAAACAAAAAGTAAACAAAAACAATTAATCAATTAATGCAAAAATACAAAAAAAAAAATACAATTGAATTCACATATTTGTAACAAAGGCGAGGGAGTCGTGTGAAAGACACAAGAAATTTACGTGCAGTCGTCAAATGGGAATTTCTGCCTACGAATTTATGCTTAGAATTTGTAAACAGTTTGTTTTCTGCAAATATCAGCGGATAGCTTCCTGTATCGATTCTGTGGCAAAGTTCGTCGCTTTTTTAAATAAATTAAATACTTTCTGTGTCTTTGTCTAAAAAAGGTTCGAATGAATTAAGTTCGGCGCCGTATTCATCGGATATTTTTGTTGTTGATTTATTCTTTTAACAATTAAAAGGTCACATCATCTTGCTGCAAGCCAATTATACTCACATATTTGAGCCTGTGTCTACTGTAGTTTATTTTGGTTCCCGAGTTTTGCTGTACCAACTGGTTGTTGAGAAGTGGGTAACATTTGCACACCAAATTTCTTGGACCACTTGTCACACGGTTTGCATGTCCTCGTGAAGTATAGATGTGTTCAGCAAATTCTGGACTTTTATTTCTGGTAAAACTGTTTTAGACCTATTCACAAATCATATGTTTTAGTCCATAGATACTTCCATTGGGCCATATGTTTTGGACCTATTCACAAAGCATATGTTTTGTTGATCTTTCATTCATTTCGTATGAATCAGGTGATCATTGTTGACATTCGTTTCATTAAAATTCTTTCTAGAAATACATCTGGTAGTGACGGGAATGATCACGCGAAGGTTGTCAATATCTCTAAATGAAAGTTCTTATGTGGAACGAACTGAATTCAGACTTATCACACTCAGGTTGTCAACCCGTGTAATCAACAACTTAGACACCGTCACCTTCCTGTTCTTGTTTGTTTGCTTGCTCGTAAAGAGAATCGGACTTATGCATATAACTCACGAAGATTGTGCCTGGGGATTTTTTGATCTTCATGAAGTCATCCTCTTTAGTAGATGTTATTCGTTAATATGCATGATTGCACGTGTTTAGCCGCAACAACGTAAACAGCAGCGTTCAACTATTGTATTCAAGAGTCGGAGATGAGTTGATCCCGAACACATAAAGTACAGAAGCAACGTTGTCACATTCACTCCATTTATTTATGGTTCCACTTCTGAAACGTCGTTATTTGCCGTATATAGGGGCAGAGACGACCAGACGACGACGGACCCTTATGCTGATTCCTCACACGATTTTCCTATTAGTCGAATAGCTTTAGCACTACTACCTTATCACCCTAACCCGTCCCTACGAAAGGTTCGACATTTGGGTGTGTTGTTGGATTGTTGTTTTTAAACAATAGTTGTTGTTGCTTGTGACGACGACGGCGGCGGTGGCAGTGCAGAGCATCATTCATTTGGTATGAATCAGATTATTATTCTTGGAATTCGTTCTAGAAAGATATCGGGAGGGACCAGGTTATCAGTTTGTGTCATTAACTACTTAGTCAACGTCATCTTCCTGCGGTTGCGTTTGCGTTATTTTGTAATGGTATCAGATCGTCTGCCAACTTACCTCGTTATGTGTATGGGTTAAATCCTTCTATGAAACAATGAATGGTTAAATATTATATCGCATTGTCTGGAGGAACTTGTATAACACAATTCCTTCCTTTATAACTGTTCTGCTATCGTTACCATTTTTTGCAGGTTGATCGAAAGTCAATCAATAATATTTTATGGAAAGCTCATCACAAACACGATACGCGAGACTCGCGAAGAAAAAAAGATGTGTTATTCTTTTTCTTTCTCCGTTCGTTCGGCTTACACCATCTACTAACTCCAACCCCAAAACTAACCCTAATCTCAACTCCAACCCCACACACAAGCCTAGTTGGTCTCACGATATGTGAGTGTTTTGTTGGTGGATTATTTTATGGGATTTCTGGCAGTCTCAGATGTGTGGTGTTTTTTTTTTTTTTCAATATTTTAATTCTTTTTCAACCTTTCTATAACTGGTCAATGTATATGCATTAGGTTTAGTACCCTTTGCCTCGTATCATGTCCCTTATATATTTTATGTTCTACTTCTAATACAACTTGTGGTTGGCTTTCCTTGGCTATCTTAATTCGTTTCCGCATTCGTCGCTTTCCCTTAAGATTTCATTTGTTTTCACAATTTTCATGCTTTTTTTATAATCTCAATCTTCCATTAGATTTTAATTTCTTCAAGTCATTTTTCTAGATGTTTAGCAATGGTTCGTATCGCTCTTACAATTATTATAGTTTCATGTTCTATATTCCTTTCTGTACTCTGACGAGTCCAATGTATTTGCTTCGTTTTCTTGCCTCCTTTTCTTTCTGTGAACTGTTAAGGTAGCGAAATGTACCATTTGGCACGTATTTTTCATTATTGCTAACTATTATCACATTCGATTTCCTTGTTTGATTCGAACCTCCACGGCTGAGAAGATTTTGTGCTTTTCATATTCCAATATTGTATCTGGTTTGCGTCAGTATTATTTGTTTACATGTATAAACAGCTGATATTGACACAGTTGCAAATGCATTTCCCACACATTCGCGTCTGTTTTTGTATTGAGCTGGACTAGTTTATTGCAGTAACTGATTTAATGATTCCTCTTATTGCCAACCTGTTTCCTTGAGTTTTGTCAATTTTGTCTTTGATATGATTCATACTTATTGCGTTGTTATGACGATATCGCTTCTCTAATTTACATTTTTACAGCCATGTTTAGGTAGTTTTGTGGATCTCATTTCTAATCAATTCTATGAATTATTTTCGACCTATTTTTTGATTCTCGTTTTTTTGTTCAGTTTAAATATTTCCTGTTCATTTTAAGTGATGCCTCTTGCAGCGATGATTAGTCTTTCTGTGTGTTTAATTGTCTTTTTCTAGATTCTTGTTTTCTATCATCCACAGTCCTATACATACCAGCCTTATTCAATATTCTTTGCTTTTTAACGTATTGTCAGTCACTATCATACTTCGGCCGTTGTGTATTGTGCATATTCATTAGCTTCCTAGTTCGATGTCTATGAAGAGCCCAGAATATCCTACTTACAATACTGCTTTGGAATTTATTTCTTTTATTACGTGTTTACTATATAGTTTAATTTCTAAAATGTGTTTGTCCTTCTCTATTTCTCTCTCTCTCTTATATATATATATATATATATATATATATATATATATGAGAGAGAGAGAGAGAGAGAGAGAGAGAGAGAGAGAGAGAGAGAGAGAAATAGAGAAGGACAAACACATTTTAGAAATTAAACTATATAGTAAACACGTAATAAAAAAAAATAAATACCAAAGCAGTATTGTAAGTAAGATATTCTGGGCTCTTCATAGACATTAACATCAAAGAACTAGGAAACTAATGAATATGCACAATACACAATATATATATATATATATATATATGTATATATATATATATATATCAACTCTGTCCTTCTCATTCTTTCTTTCTTTCGTTATCTTTCCTATTTCTTCCTTTTTTTACAAGATAGTCACCACTTATCAAGGCCCAGAAGCCACTCGGGGATAAGAGTTATTGCTTCTCTATATCCTTCTCTTTTGCTCAGGTCTCTATCAATCTCTCTGTATCAATCCCTTTATCTATTCATCTATCTATATGACTAGTTCAATTGAAGAGCTAATGCTGAAAGTAAGAAAGCCTCGTTTTCGAGTAACGATCATGTAAACCTTTAGTTGGCCAGTCGCGTGATCAACAAGCTTTCTATCAACGAATCTAATAATCTCCAAAAAGCGATAATTGTATTGCTACAAAGTAATAACCGTATCCGTCAACTTAGTACAGTCTTATCCTGTTACATTTGTTAATCGAATGAGTGATGTTCGCAAACTCTTTTTTGTTTTGTGAATCAGATTTGATTTTCACAACCCAAATCAATTACCACATTTATATTATTATTAAGATATCTTCTGAAGCAATGGTAAAAGTGATTTCACAAGAGCGTATCTTTTTATCTCTGTGGTATCTTTCTTGGCGAATGGGTTTAATCTTCCTGTCATTGTTAATACATGAATGAGCATAAAATTGCATGAAAAGCCACAACGTGGCAAAGTTGTTCTTTTTTATATTAACGAATCACCGGGTTCCAAAGCCAAAATCTAATCAAGAATAAGAGTTAATTGAATTATCATTTGAATAATGAACAATATTATACGAGGATTAGAGACGATTCGTAGACAGAACACAATTTGATTACTTAAGAGGACAGCTCAACAATTATTTGTTGACATGAGACTTGAAGACGACCATCTTTTATTCATCAGGGAAGCAGCTCCGTGATATTGTGTCCACAAACAGAAGGCTATTGGAAATAAACTGTTCGTGGAAGTTCTGTTTGGTCATAGGCACAGAGAGAAAGAAAGTTTTTTAAGGGGAGGTAGAGAGACGAGTACTTGCTGTGAATGTTTAGCAGGAAGGGATCAGATATTGGAGCTCAGTCGATGAATCAGTTTCTGGTGTGCCCATATAGACTTCCATTCTGGCGCAGAAGTGAATAATATGCACTGGGGAGATCGTAGTGGATATTGAGATGATTGTTGGCGTTCAAAGGAGAAAAAGTTAAACTTCGTAAATCGGTTTTCATAAGACTGTTGTTTGTGAATATTACTTTATTCTTTACTAATTTCAGTAAATGATAGATTTTCGAAAATGTCTAGATTTAAGTGCAAATAAAATTGTAAAAGAAATAGAACATACTAGAAACTTTTTTCTTTGCCTCCAATTAATTTTACGTCTCCTGAATTACTCTTCACGAATTAAAACAACGCTTGTCAAACTAATACAAATTATCGTTGATTAAAATTGAAGAAAGGAGGAAAAATGAATCATTTAACTAAAAGACAGATATCATGGCTATGATTTGTATGATTTCGGATGCGTTATTATATTGGATAATTATTTGATTTTTCGACGATAGTTGAAAGCTTCAATGGAAGTTACAGAAAACAGATAAAGTCATTATATATATATATATATATGTATATATATATATACATATATATACACATATATATATACATATATATATACAGAGAGAGAGAGAGAGAGAGAGAGAGAGAGAGAGAGAGAGAGAAAAGATAGCAACAAAACGTTGAATCCTATTAATTAATTGCAGTTGCTGTTTGTATAGGAAATTAATTGATTAATTGATTACAAAATTTAGGCGGAAGTACATTCATTCAATCCAAACGTGTATTTTTCTTTTCTTCTTTAATTTAATAGGCCAAGCCCGAATATTTGACTTTAAACAGATGATCCGTTTATTTTAAGTTGCTTGATTTACGTATTTATTAGTATCAAAGCTGCAAATGACACACTTCGTTTAGGTCTGTGTAATGAAAACAGGACAAGAGATTCAGTCTTGTAATCTTTAATTTAGTTAAGAATCCTACTACTCGTCTACTTAAACAAGCGAAAATGTACAGCTTTCATAGCGTCACCGGTAGGTGTCAGGTCTCTAAGAGATACAATAGACTCTCTACCGTCTGCATGTCGTATTAGAGCGTACTGGGGGTTCACCTCTATGAACTCTACCTCGTCCACCAAGGGATCGTTCTTGGTGTAACATGTATGTCGTCTCAGAAAACCAATACCGGATCGAGAGAGCCAAGATGGAAGCGATACTTCCGCAGACTTCCGTCGCTGAAAATGTAAAAACCTTTCGTGTGGGGTGGCATTCGTGGCGGTACACAATAGAGATCGCATGGCGACAAGAAGGAGTTTTTTCCAATCATCCATGCGACAGGAAGGAAATTTTTCCAATTATCAGTCGAACATCCGTTATTTGATGCAGCCAATTGAACTGCCTTCCAAATAATGCCGTTATATCTTTCGCATTAGCCGTTACTCTTAGCGTTGTAAGAAGTTTTCCGGCTTATAGCTACTTCTCGTTCCTGTAGAAATTGTCGAAGCTGCTCTGACATGAAAGAAGCCCCTCGGTCCGAATGTATATAGGCAGGAATCCAAAGACAGCGAATAATGAACAGAGGCATTGTATAATTGCAGTAACCGATATGTCTGAGCAAGGGAAGGCAAAAGGAAACCGTGAATATTCGTCGACAACAGTTAATATGTATCGGTTCCTTGTTTTGCTTGGGAGCGATCCTTTAAATCAAGATTTAGTTTTTCAAACGGTTGTGCTGCTTTTATTAAAACGCCAGTTCTGGGTTTATAAAACTGAGGCTTCATTTCTGTACATGTACGGCAGGAATCTGTAATTCTTTTTACCTCCACCGAAAAAGGCAAGTTTCTACACCTCACAGCATGAACCATTCGAGTAATCCCCGGGTGACAGAGATTATTATTTAGCGTTCGGTGTTCGTTCCCGCTTGATGCCGTACAGCATACTCTTGACAGTGTATCAGCTGTTAAGTTCTCCTTGTCGGGTCGGTAGCTGACGTCAAAAGAAAAACATGATAGTTCAGTTCTGCACCTTGCTATTTTTTCATTCTTTATTTTGCTTGTAATCTTAGAGTTGAACATAAAAGCAACTGTTTTTTGGCCAGTAATAAGTTTAAAGTGGCGTCGGATAAGGTAGTGGCGCCATTTTCTTAATGCCTCGACTATGGCGTAAGTTTCCTTTTCAATTGCGAGGTGTCGTCGTTTAGCCCGTGAGAGGGTCCTTGAAAAAAAAGGCTACAGGACGATTAGCTTGTCTCAAAGAAGCAGCAATAACACAGTCTTACGCATCCGTTTCAACAACCAGAGGAATATTTTGGTCTATTGTTATAATTGCTGATTTTGCAATATCCTTTTTCAGTCCGTCGAATGTCTCAATGGCTTGACGGGACAGAAGAAACGTTTCTATATGGCTTAATGGGTGTATTTAAATATGCTATCCATTGGGAGTAGTGCGCAAACATGCCCATAGCACATCGAAGGGGAGGCCGATTGTGAGGTATACGCATCTGGAGTAAAGGTTTCAATCGATCTGCGTCCGGTGTTATAAAACCTTTGCTTATGGTATAGCCCAGTAGGTTTATTTTGTCCAGTCCAAAGGAGCATTTGTCGTCGTTTAGGGTAAGGTTCTATTTGTCGACGGCGGACACGAACCGTATGAGATTGCTGTCGTGTTCCTTTTTATTATGGCCACATGCTGTGACGTTGTCAATGTACGCAAATATGCATTCCAGTTTCTCATCCGTTATGATTTGGTCGACTATCATTTGGAAGCTGGCTACCCCATTCGTAAATCGAAAAGGAATCCTACTAAATTGATATAGTCGACCGTTCGCCTCGAAAGCTGTGTATAGCTTGTCTCTAAATCTAATGGCGATCTGATGGTACGCGCTTTGAAAGTCCAGAGAGCTAAACATACGATATTTGACTATTTCGCCTATTATTTAATCTATCTTGAGTAGTATGAGGCGTCCAAAAGAGTAAATTTATTGATGGTTTGGGAGTAATCTATAACCATTCTCCTTTTATGGTATTCAAAAGTGGTTATAACTACCTGAGCCCTCCAGGGTAATTTGCTAGACTCCGTTATACCCCCGAGTAGTCTTTTTTTTTATCTCCGAGTCAATAAATTTGCTTATTATTATAAGAAAAACGTCTACTTCTCACAGCTATGGGTTTTCAGTTTTCAGTTAGGTTTTCGATAAGTGACGGTACTGGATTTTTGCTGTTGCCAATCCACAAATTCCAATGCGGGCATTGAACCGCCAAACGAGGAATTTTAATCTGTGAGTGTTGCTGCAAAAATCGTGTCCCAGTATTATTTCACAACAAAGGTTTTTCATTACGGATAATTTAGTGGTTTTATAGTAAACGTCATTATATAGTAAGTCCACCAAACAATAACCACTTACTTGTGCGGACAATAATGCGTTTGCCGTTGTTACTCTGCTGGGAGCGGGGACAAAATATAATTTGTTGGTTTTTACCAAACTTTCTTTGATAAAATTTTCTTAGCTGCTAGTATCGAGCAAAGCATTTGGGGATTCCCCGTTAACTTTTCACTTTTACAATAATTTTTGAAAGGTATTCTGGAGAGGCGGCTAAAGTTGCATATGTATTTTGACGAGTGGCTTTGTATTTGACTTTAGATTTGCATATCTTAAAAAATGACCAAGTTTTCCACATTTATGACAACGAGTATCTTTGGCTCGTAGGTGTTTAGATAAGCCACAAAAATAGCAGGTGTCCCTTTTTAAAGTGGCAGTGACCCATTGTTCTTGAAGCTTCGTCGGACTATCGTTATGAAAGGTGGCAGTAGGAACAGGTGCATTTAGTGCGGCGTCCACTGTGTCTGGCTGTAAATAAGAACTAGACTGCTGTATAGTACATTCGAAGGTATAGGCTTGCTCGCAAGCTGTTCTAAGTGTAAGGATCTTATTCTCAAGAAGACGTTGTCTTACCTGAACATTACGTAAGCCGCTAATGAAGGCGTCCAAAATGTGTTGCTCTTGAGCTTCTAATGACGTCATTGGGTATAAGTTGCAATCTTTGCCCGGTGTCGGAAGGCTCTTAAAGAAATTGTCCAATGTTTCGCCTGATTCTTGTCGGCGATTCGCAAGTAGATGTCTAGAAAATATCTCATTTTTTGGGTTTATGTATGTAGCGTTCAGTACATCGATTGTTTCTTCATAAGTAACGCAATCCGAGAAAATTTAGCTGACTGTGTGAGACAGGTAGTTGGTTAGGAGCGCACGCTAATTGATTGGACGTCCCGGTCTTTCTGAATGTAGAACCTCGATGAAATGTATAAATGTCTCTCGCCGGCTGAATCGTTTTCTGGATCTGTTGTAAATTGCTCCGGTCGCATAAATTATTCCATTCTTAATTGAATAACTTATAATAAAAACAGGACGAAAGATTCCGTCTACTAATCTTTTATTCAATTACGACTTGTCTATCTGACAAGCAGAAATGTACAGGTTTTATAGCTTGGATTATCAAAGGGGGAATTATCCATATTCACAAGAGTCTGAAAAGAAGTTTTGCATTTTTTTCCTGATTTCAAGCTTTATTTTCGTCTTTGAATTTACCCAGTCATTCTGAAAATACTTGGGAAAATTTATTTGTTAGTTATTAAATGCAATCATATTAGTTTACGAGGTGGGAGACATTTATTTTATTACAGAATGAAATCATGAGTTGTTACCGAAACAATCTGTTCCAAATACATTAGTAGCGTTTTTAGCACTGCTCGCGGTTATCATCGCCATCGTTGTTGTTGCTATGCTACTTGGAATAGTTTATTGTATGAGGAAGCAGGTGTCATGAATTTCTCGACAACAGAACACAAGATAGATATGTATACGGAGCGAACGCGAGTGAGCGAGAGAGCGAGAGAGAAATGAAGAGAGAGAGAGAGAGAGAGAGAAAGAAAGAGAGAGAGATTATGGTCAGCAAACAACGTAGGAGATATCAAAGTAGGCGGACATGAGAAATGTAAATTAATGAAAGTTAAGAAATAACACATCAAACAAAGTCGCCATTGTCTTGTCGTTTTATAAACCAATCAAGTAATTGATTTTCCTTGTCGACAATTGAAATAATATAACTTCGTAAGACATTTTGGTGAATGTTTATTTTTGAAAATATTGTAATTTCAACCTGTCAAATTTAAAATGGCTTCTTCAATAATTTTAAGTTTTATGTAACCAATATATCGATTGTTTATTTTCTAAAACCGTCACCGGAGCATTTTTATATGAGAACCAATCTTTGTTCGATGTTTTGTATTTTCATGGCTGATATTCAATTTTCATCTCTGATGGTAAATTGAACCAATAATATTGAGGTATTTCTCTCATTTTTATTAATATTTACAACCGCATGCCAACGTGATTATGCCGTACGCATACGTAAACGGCATAATCACGTTGTCGCACCGGTTCTCGTTATATCACCGAAAGTAAGCCTGGTCAGTACCAGATCGGTGACCATTTGAGAATACTAGGCGCTGTATGTATTCAAGTAAGCAGGTATGTATAATACATCAGTGATATGCACGCGCCCGCTCTGTACAGTTCAAAGTAACTCTTGGGTAAGTTGTAGCACCTGTTAGTCTTCCTCTGATATTTTGGAGATGCAGATGAGGGAGTAGATGGCGTTCCTCGGCAGTGGTGAAGGCAATACATATAGGGCTTCGTTGAGAAAATAAACCGGATATTGAAAGCTCATTTGGCTCTGTACGCCGATCTTGTATTACAAACAAAACACCCACTTTCAATTTGCCATGAGCTAACATGGAAGTAGTAAAGCTCAAGGAACTGTCATGAGACAAATAGAATAAAATGGAATTAAAATCTCTTTTGCACTGAAAATTTCGTTTTACCACTAAACCGGATACCAAAATAAAAATCCTGGAAAAATGAGCTCGGAGACTCCGATAACTTAATCATGCACTTAAAATTGGAGAAGACACTATAATACTTAAAATAAGTACCTGGTCAGAGATAAGTTAGTTTCGAAGTCAATTTCTTAAACCCATTAAACACATGTCTACATGTAAAATGGACATTAAACCAAAACATGATAATGCTGCAAAAAAGAAAAGAAAAACTAAAGATGGTTCATTTCCTTATGTTCTTTTTGTTTACACATGTGTTCATCATTGACGTTTACAAGTTTTCTTTATTAATCGATATTTTTTTTTGATAACTACATTATTTTTTTTTCATTTTGTTTTTTACCTGATTATTAATATTATTTTTCTTTTTTTTTTTCTTTGTCAAGTTGGATTTTTTATTACAATTTCACAAGTTCTTAAGTTTTTAAATAAGACAGTTATAATTTTATTCTTAATGTCGAAGAGCTACAAAATAACTTATTTTTCTTTTTCACTTTTCTACATAAAATTGAAATGGATGTTTATATGAATACAGAAAAGGGCATTCTAGTGGATTTAATTTCATAATTAAAGTCTTTTAAAAGCATTTTAACTGATGAATATCAAATACATTCTTAGGTGGATTATATAAATAAGCAATGTTTGCGTTTGTTCATGGCAAACAAGAACAGACATTGCCCGCATGATGATGATGGCATCTGGATTGATCAAGTCGGGTTAGGGTTGAATTCTCAGTGCAGACAATACTAAGAATATAACGGCTAATTACTTAAGACTTTTACTCAGTCATGGCTGATGGAACGAGACTATGCTGCCCTCGTGGATTAGACGAGGGAGATCGAAAGTTCGTGTAGATTTCTGAGTTCGACAGAAAGATTCCTGAGTTTGGCAAGATGCACCTTAACAAAGTCAAATGTTACATTGGCCGAGAACTGAGAATACCATTCTGAGAAAAATGGTGTGATTAGTTCAAGAAATACCAATGATTAATCCTCTTCTAAAGAATTAGGAAACATAATATCTAAATAATAATTGACACAGGGAGCACAAACAGATAATACACTTTAATCTGAAGTGATTTTCTTTTTTCAAACTGATAAAATTGATGTCCAATCCAAAAATGAATTTTGTTCAAGCTGGAAGCACAGATAAAGCAAACTAACAATGTCCGATTTGTTACTAAGAGAATGTCGGTTGTAACGCAAACAACACCTTCTAATTTAAATCTATATTCACCATTCTTCGTCGCATTCTTTCATTCATAATATTCGTCTGGTCGACCCATCACAGATTTAAACTGCTTAGAAAAATAGAGGGGGATAGGGGACAGGAAGAAAACGGCAGGAAGAAAACGACAGGAAGAAAACGGTCACACTGCTAAAATCTTGTATTTCAACGCACATTTAAATAGAATTTAAAATACAATTTCCACGCCTCATTTGAATTTGTCGTTTGCCTTGTTGAGTTTGATGATTCCTTTATTGTTTTGATTTAAAAACAAGTCTGCCTTCTTCTTCATTATTATTAACTTCTTCCATTCCCACCCCCGCTCTGTATTTCACATTAGTTTCACAGTCTTTTAACCATAATATTCGTATGGTTGACGAATTTTAAATTTAAATTGCTTATAAAAGAAGAAGTGGGTTTTTTGGGGAGAAATGAGAAGCAAAAGAGTTATCTGCCCCTTAATTTAGATTTACAGTTAAAAAAAGCTACTTTATGTGACTCTAAGATAAATGCATGTATCTGTTTTGCATTATAACTATTACTTTAAATCCTCAGTTTTATTTCAATTCTCTTTATATCGTAATATATATTAATACTGTATCTTTTAACTACAGTCAAATCATTTCTTCTAATCCAAATTAAAAAAAAGCTAACTAATCAGCTTGCTCGTCATGCTAGATATTTATATATTTCTTACTTGTTATGTTATATATTTCTATATATTTATGATATGTTATGTTATATATTTCTATATATTTCTATATATTTATATATTTCTTACTTGTCATGTTATATATTTTTTACTTGTTATTATCCTCCATCTTATTTTAATTTCTTTAAAAGTCAGAAGAACTTTAATTAAAATAATAAATACTTATTATCGATATTTTATATTTATATGTATACTAAGAAGATTATTTATATGTTCCCTGGCGGCGGGGTGGGGGCTCATAAAAATGCCTGATTGAAAACCTAAGCAAGGGACTACTTCTCTCGGAGTGATTGAAGCACACACCTAGTTAGGTATTTGGTCTAGAAGAAAAACTTTGGTTTAAAACATGTATTACTCCCCGCACGTGCCATTGCATCAAACTACTGGGAGAGGGGATCCTTAGTCCTCGTTGATAAACTTCCCAGAATGACTCGAACAAACTATCTAGTTTGCAAACCTAAATTGCTTAAGGAGTAAATAGGCTCTGTCTATCGTCTATTAGCTTTAATACCTCTTCTTTGTCTATTAGCCATGCGTAGTGGTACAATCAGGAACTCATTAGAAATACTCAGTGCTTGTCCTTCTCTCGTCTGTCTTCAACTGAGCAACTTTGTAACGCTTACCTACCACCCATATCCATGCGTCTAATCTGGGTTACTCTTGTCTGACAAGGTGAAAATACAAATTTGACAGTTTTTCTGGCTGTTGTTTTCGACTGTCAGTACAGGAATCCTAACGCTTTGGTACCGTTTAGAGCGGCTACTCTATCATCAGTTGTATAATATTGGGATTGTACTAGTGCAATGTCCCGTATAAAAATGCGCCCTATATTTAGCTTCGGTTGGGTTTCTCCAGGCCACAGACATTTAGACAATTTTTGAATAATATATTAATCATGTGCATATTTGAAATCTAACTGACCTAACTTCCCTTTGTAGATAGAACCCAGACTCATAAATCTTAAAATTACCCCTCCTCATGTCCGAGATACCTAGACACTTGCTTCCTTGGTTGTATTAAACTGCAAAAGTTTAAATTTAAATCCCATTAAAGAAAGCACAGTTTGATTTTGACCAAAGTGCATTTGAGAAGTTTTATCACGCTACAAGCAGAAGGGCTAGGTGTAGAAAATTAACAGTAGGTTATTTGATAAGACAGGGGCGCGTTCAAAATGAATGTTTAGAGCTAAATCGAACCATGATATTTTACTTTTGCATCTTAAACTTTAATTCAAGCCATTATATAAAAATAATTTATGAAATTAACAGTAGGATCTCTACAGTGCAATGTAAACTACAATATATTGTGGACTAAGTCACTTCGGGGAAGCATTTGAGTTTCCTCCGGGTGCATCACGGTGGGTCCCCGACTAGAACAGGCAATCAATCAATTTAATTGAAAAAAATGTGCGATTTCACCAATTTCGATGAAAATAAAAGTATTGGAAGTGTGAAACATTCGTTGATCCATATTCAATCCCGAGCAACAATCCTGCTACTAATTAATATGATTGAAAAGAGAATATTGTTTTAAATGAAAACCATAGCATAAAAAAGCTTTGGACTTTTTCATTGTATTTGTAGTTTTATTGCAAAAAAAAAAAACAAAAAAAAACAAAAACATAAAAGCTAATTTAAAAAAATTTATCTTATTAAAATCATCAGTTTCGTCATTTTTTTTTTTTTTACTGACACTCACACTATTAATTTTAGAAAGGAACGCCTAAATATGACGCGCACGTTGGAGGTCAAATTAAGTGGTCTGAAAAAATCGCAGTTTATTTTAAAATAATTATGCATTAAAAAGCGGTGACATTTTTTTAATTGGGATAATTCTGTTATTCAAAAATATATTTTTAAATAAAATCGGTCGATTTTTCAGAAAAAAAATAACGAATAAAAGGTCAAGGTCTGAACTAAAAGCTAAAATATATTTTTGAAATAGTTTTGAAAAATAATGACGAAATGTTATTATATCTAACGATAAGGCCACTCCTACGCACCGTGCGTTGTTCCCTCGCACCTGGCCTCACCCAAACAACGGAATGACGTGATTATCGCCGTTTAGTCACAGCTGTTTCCAAACTTCCCTCTTTCTATAGACACACACATCCGAACATATTCAATTTTCTTTAAACATCCGAAAATGTTTGAAACATTAGAAAAGACTTAATTAAATCTCTCTCTCTCTCTCTCTCTCTCTCTCTCTCTCTCTCTCTCTCTCTCTCTCTCTCTCTCTCTCTCTCTCTATCTATCTATCTATCTATCTATCTATCTTTCTAACATACACACAAACACAGACGCACATACTTTGCCCTTCACCCTCCTGCTTTTTCTAATGGGCGTATTAGTTTATATAGTCATAAGAGTATCATAAAAATGTTTTCAATCTTTGATAACGTGTGCCATTTCGTGCAGTGTTTGTCTGAATCATGATGACACAAACGAAGTAGGTGTTGTTTGTACCAATCGAGAATACGTCTTCGGCAATCAGTCCAACAGTGGCCATTTAGAAATGTGTGATGTAACTCTATATATAAGTAGAAAACGAAAAAGTCGAACAAAAGAAAAAACAAAGCATCAAAGAAAGGATTTATTTAACTGGTGTCCAAGTGAATAAAGGAACGTCGTTTAGGCGTTCACACGTTGACCAACAGTTTTATCCAGGCGAAGGTCGTCAATGCTGGTGGGCCCAGTGTATAGGGACAGGGCATAGAACGGGGATGTCTTTGTCCTTTGCTTTCGGGGTTCTCTTTGCTCAAAGGCTGTGATTCCCAAAGGGACTGAAGGAGTCCCTCAGGGAACAGATGAAATTAAAGTGCCCTGCAAGCTGATTGATCAGTGCGTAGTCAAATCAACCAGCGAGAGAAAACAAGTCCTAGTTTATGACTGTTACAATTTTAATTTTCGTTGAGGTTCTCATCAGTCGTATGAGATGCACCTTTCCAGGTTTTCCTTTAAGAAGGGGTCAATTTATTGCGAGTCGCACGATGAAAGGACTCTACCGGGGAATGGCAGAGGGATTGTGTATACATTTTTTGTAGACCCGAGTATATTTCACCTTATGCTTGCTTTTCTAAGCCTCGCTTGGTTTTTAGTCCAAAGGAGAGAACTATAACTCCTAGTTGTCCTCTGTATAACATTTATAGCAGCAGCAGCAGCAGCAGCAGCAGCAGCAGCAACAGCATAATAATAATAATAATAATAATAATAATAATAATAATAATAATTAACCACTGTAAAGAATTTCCTTTCTTCTTTTGTTCATTTATTTACCTTCTCTCCTAGAAATTAGACACAAGGTCAGCAGTGAGTTTGATGAAAATGTGTCTGTGGAACGAACTGGATTTGAACGTGGCACACACAGATTTTCAGTCCGCATTGTTAACCACTTAGCACCCGTCATCCCAATGTGTGCCTAGAAGTAAACGGGACTACAATGAACAAGTCTTTTTTTTTCTTTTTTTCAAAAACTTCTAATCTGTGAAACAATATTTCGGGGTTGATTCTCAACTGAATACAACACAGTATTTAATTTTTTTGTTTTTGTTTCGTCGAGCCGTACGCTTGAATAAATTTTGTTCATTTAACCATTCATTTTGAATCCTCAATCGACAAAACCTTTATCCACGAATGGCTTTCGGGCTTTCATAATGTAACGAAGTCACTGACACGTATGCAAATGACCAAACCGTGGCACGAGCGTGGCGTCACAGAAATAAATTAATATATAGACATCGGAATTAGAGGAAGGAGAAGAAAAGAAAAAGGAGGAAAAAGAAAGAGGAAAGAAAGCAAGTGTCGGCCCGAAAGGAACTTTTAACAATTATTAATCCTTCGAAACTTTCAGAGATTGTTCGACGACCGTAAACCGTTGAACGAATTACACACATGGTTATTGCTGCAAACTAAAGAACTGTTGACCTTGAGAGAGAAAAGCGGGAAAGTGATCATATACTGTTGGCTTTGAAAATACGCGTCAGAGGCTTCATGTTGAAACAACCGGCGATAAATACATTTTCTTTCAACAGAAAAAAAAAGTGTAGAATTTCTTTTTTTTTTCTTTTTTTTTTTCATTGTGAGATATTTATACACAACGTCGGATAGAACTTGAAATGTAACGATAACGTTACAATAAACCATAACATATTCGTAAAAAAAAAAAAAATACAATTTATAGTCTTTTCATTATTACATTTGACTTTTGAGAATGAGGAATGCTTGCAATTTTTTTTTTTTTTTTCGGATTAGCGTCCTTAGCATTATTATTTAGTTTTCGACTTCAGCATTCAAAATGAACGAATTAGCAACAGTAACATTTTAAAATGGCAAACACATCATTGTAAATAAAGCCGAATGGCATGTCGGTGAAAACGTTATGAAATATAAATATCAGCGTTTAGAAAAATAGTATCAAAGAAAAATAACGAAAATAACATTTCTGTATTCTTTTTATTAGTCGGGCTACCGTTCTCATTTTGGATGTTATGCTTGCAGCATTTCGACCGATGTAATCTCAGGCCTTCTTGGGGTGCATTCTGTCGAATTTGTGATTTTAACATATTGATCTCTGGAATCTATATGCAATTTCGAAATTCCATGCAAATTCTCAAATTCAATATGATGATAATCGAGTTCGATAAGATGCGCCTGAAGGAGATCGGAGATTATATCGGTCGAAATGTTGTGAGAATCAAAAATTACCAATCCTCATCTTATACACAAAATGATTTGTAGTTTCTATAATTTCCGATTTTTTACGAACTCCACTCATCATCGTCATCATCATCATTGTATGAATCCGAAGAATCTGTTGTTGGCATTAGTTTCCCCGATATTTTCTCTGGTCGATTTTTTTTGTAGAAAGACACCGGATACTTACGGGAGGAATTACGTGAAGGTTGCGAACATCTTAAGTGAAAGTGAATTTGTGGAACAAAGTGGATTCGAATTTAGACACCCAGGTCGTCAATATGATTACGTGTGAGCAACAGCACATGAAGATAAGAAGAGAAAATCATAATTGAAATAGGTATAAGAACAAAATAATAAATAAAATAATTACGAGGACGTTAATAAAAATTGTACTTGAAGTAAACCAACAAAATTTTCTTGAAACCAAACGAGATGCTGACAACCGAGTTAAACAGCTAAATGCTCTCTTTGTCATTCTGACAAGATAAGTAGGCTTCACTTTGTGGTGGTTGTATCTGAGATAATAAATTGAAACAGATAATCTATATTGTCTTAATTCAGGGCGAAAAAAGACATTTTTGAGAAGGAATATGTATACTATAAAAATATTCATACCATCAGCAAGAGGAGCTCACCTTAAAAAAAAAAATTCTATCTAAACTTCTCGAATTACACGCAGGGATTCACCTAATCATCCAACCAGTCCCTTTGTCCGTCATTCCATGGTTCAACTTAGATTTCCTCTCAAACTATTTGCTCACAACTATGAGATACGTAAGGCAAATACCTACGCTAGATTTAGCTGAGCCTTGTCGATAAATGGTAAGGAGAAATTATATATTGCAAACCTGCGGCTTTTCAATCAATCGCAACAGCCAATATTGCATTCATCGTTCTCGCTCGTTTCCACTCGTGTCCCGGACTGATATCTCTGGTAGCGAAGTCGAGTTTAATCGTATTCTCGTGAGGCCATTTCACAAAGTTTCCGCTTCCCTAAAGAAGACTGGTTTTATATAATAACCGTTGGCTTGGCCAAACCTCCCTTACGTTGTTAATCGATCAAGAAATCCTATTGAAGAGAATTGGCCGTCAACCAATAGATGAAAAATAGATTAAACCAACAATTGATCATCAAGATATCGATAACTTAATGTAAAGAAAAAAATGAATATGTATTTTCTTAAAACGTATATTATAATAAGCAAAAGTATTTTGCTGGTAAGGGGTTAATACTTCCGTGTTTCTTAACAGTTTGGATTCCAACTTTGATACTAAACTTCTAGAATTGCGCGTAATCATCCAATCATTGTCTTTGTCCAGCAACCCATTATTTAGCTTGAATTTTCCTCAAATTGTTTGCCCACAACAAATCCCTTCCCTAGATTCAACTGAGTCTTCTGGCTAAGAAAAAGTATATATTGCAAATTTGTAGCTTCTCAACCCATCGTAGCAACCAATATATATATATATATATATATATATATATATATATATATATATATATATATATATATATATATATATATACTAGCAAAAGTACCCGTCGTTGACTGGGTTCAAAAACATCCTACAGAAAATGGACTCTGATTTATGAAAGTATGATAGGTTATGAAAAGGAAGGGTTGTAAAGACATAGCTTCGAATTTGGGGGTATCAAAACCAAAGCAAAATATGATGAAAGTAAAAATAAAATAGATAAACCCCATAATTTATTATACCATAATAAATTCACACTGAAACATTTATCACAATATTCTGTTATTATATTATACCATAATTGTTATTATATTATACCATATTATTATATTATACCATAATAATTCACACTAAAACACTTATCACAATATTCTGTGGATCTATATTAAAAAACCTTGTTAAACTTTGTGACATATTTCCATTCTATGAAGGTCAGATGCGAACGAACCCCCCATAATTTTATTATATCATATTTCTTCAAACTGAAACATTATTATCAAAGTATACTTACGCAGATAGATATGAAAAGTCTTTATTATTGTGCCTGTTTCCATTCTATGGAGGCCAGGCGCGAACGCAGACCCCACAATTTTATTATACCATCCCTATTTAAGTTAAAACATACTTATCAAAGTATTAATATGTATATCTATATCAAAAACACTTGTAAACGTTTTTTTTTTAATTTCTAAATTTTTTATTTCCATACTTTGTGAACCAGGCGCGTACGCAGGCCCCACAATTTTAATGAAGCACCGTTCTGCCAGATCAAACATACTCATTCATGTGTCTCGATACATCTTCTATCATTATATGTAATCAGTTTTTTTTTAATAGTCAACCATATAGGAGCCTATTCGTGACCACACACACACACACACACACACACACACACACACACATTCAGCTTTATATATTATATATATATATATATATACACACATATATATATATGTGTGTGTGTGTGTGTGTGTGTGTGTGTGTGTGTGTGTGTGTGTGTGTGTGTGTGTGTGTTCAGATATATATAATGTTTGCTGTTAATGATTTGTAATTTTACTGTGTTATTTTCCCTCTGTATCTGTAATAGTTCCATCAATTAATTAAAGTAATATCACTTGAAAAAATAAATTACAAATAATATATATATATATGCTCATTATTTATCATTATCAAGGGAGATAATTTAAATGAAACTAATATGTTAAGTTAGCTAGAAAATTGTACCGATGAGTCAAAAGAATTCACACAGAGAGAGGTGACCACTCGTTTTCTCTCGTTTTTTCTCCTCTCCGTTTGTCTGTCTCTCTGTCTCCCTCTCTGTATTTTTTCTCTCAAATACTTTCCCTTTTTTTTCTCTAGCAACGATAAATTTTCCATTTTTATTAAGCACATTTTTTTTTTATTAAGCACATTTTTTGACTTACGAGATAAAATAGCAAATAAGTATAAATATGCATAGTCTGAAATAAAACCGTCAAATTATGTTTTTTTTATTATTATTTACAGTTTTCATTAAATACATTGTCTTAAAACATTGCCCGAACATATAAATAAATACAGCCATTTTCTATTTAATTCATACTCATGTTTTATTGTCGATCAATTTATGTTAAACAAGTTAAATAGAGTTTGGAGAGTATTAATAACCAGCAAAACAAATATTAAAAACTCTAAATTATGTAAAGTTTCATTGTACACGTGAAATGTCGAAATAAAAATTGGGTCGAGAAAACTAAACAAGTAAAAAAAGAGGCCAGCTAAGGAAAAGAGATAACTCAATGCATTTTAACTGGAAAATTATGAAAAAGAAAAGTTCTTAATTGGCAACACATTTCTCATTTTTATAAAGATGGCGATTATATTTTTCCACCAAATTTAAAATGAGCACAAATTTAACCATATTCAACAATTAATTTAGCATAGAGTACTCATCCAAAATCAATGGGCTATAACTTTTGTTTGTTTTTCACAGGCAAAATGTTATATATATATATATATATATATATATATATATATATATATATATATATATATATATATATATACTAGCATTTCAGCCTGGCGTTGCTCGGGTGTTGAGCAAAAAAAAAAAAAAAAAAAAAAAAACAGCGGTCAATTTTTTTAACTTTGACCCCTATTATGACCCTTTAACATTTATTAAGATAGATCCATGTCCAAGGAACCGATATCTAAAATTTCAAGTGTTTAGACCCGAAATTGGCGGAGACGTTTGGTAGAGTTCTCAAAGGTCAAATCGTTAGACTTTGAACCCTTAACAGCCAAATTTCTGGCCGAACACGGATTACAAAGATTCTTTCAAATATTAGTAACCTTATATCAAATTTGAGTTATTGCGTAGGGAAATATACACACACAGACATACAGACACGTTCACTTTTATAGATTAAACAAAAATATAAACGTATACATAAATATATATGGAAATAATTTTTGTGTTTACTGTAAACTTTTTACGCAAATATTATGCAAGTATAAATCATGTAGAATATCTGCATGAATATAATTACACGTTAACTAAAGATGAGCATCCCATAAGAAAACCAATAAAAACTAATATGAAATTAATTCAAATGAATGTTTAAAAGAATATGCAAATTAGCTAGATCTTTTGCTAGTGAATGCAAATTCACAACCCATATACAAGAAAATGGTATTTTCTTTTTAAATAAATAGAAAAGAGGGTTTTTAATATGAATATCAATACACACAAAAGAAAAACGAATTTATAGGAGTATAGATATGTACATGACAAAAGTCTATATTCCAAATTACAAAATGTTTACTATTTTACCGTTCATTGCTTTAAATAAGTTAAAAGGAAATTTATTTAAAGCAATGAACGGTGATAAACATCTTAAAATTTCGAATATCGACTTTTGTCATTTATTTATTACATCGAGATTTATGAATTAAAGGATTGGTATAAATAAAAGGTGAAGTATAATTGAATTTAACATATTTTACACACACACACACACACACACACACACACGCACACACACACACACACGCACACACACACACACATCCACACGTATAGATATAATATTTTCATATGTTACAATTATGACTTGTAATCAATAAATAGTTTACATTACTTTTGTGTTTAGGAAAATGAAAACATGTCAATCATCTTTCCCCATTTCCCAATCATTAACATATTCTCTAAACATACGGCACTAAATAAGAAAAAGAACAATTCCGATAGCAACGTGAAACGAATGAACATAGCATTATGCATCATTCATTGCAGTAAATCTTTAACTAAAATTCAATGTTTTTTATTTATTAAACATTTTTCTGACAATTTAGTGTCTTTTTGATATTGTTTTTTCTATGTCATATTGTTTTTTTATTATTCGTAATTACTTTGAATTCTTTTAATTTAAAACGTTGTCTGTTTTAGCGTAGAGATTTTGTCGAATTTGTGATCGTAAAGCGGCTAGACCCTCGTAGTGGTCTTTGTTGCTAATGTGAGTTCGTAGATGATGTCATGTTGAAAGTCCATGTTGGCACCAAAGAAGACGTCTGCAGCATAGTATTGCATGTTATTTGATCGCATATTACAGCAAATATTTATGGTGAGTTTGAGGCCTTATTTTGTTGATCTGTCGAAAAGAGCTCTGTGATTATTTTGTTTTTCGATAATTGTAATAAAAAACAACAAATACGCCATTATTTGCTTTTGCGAATAGTTAATCAATTTATAATAACGGCGATCTGCCCAACAGTTAAATTAAAGACAAAGGGAGCGATTTGCTGGCCTTGTGTTAAAAGCACATCAAAACCAGAGAGCTGACCAAGGGCGCCTGACCACCCTCCAGCACAAAACCTAAAAGATAGAGCTCTTCGATTTAAAATCTCGCGCTACGAATGTGTGAGTCTCTTTCGTACTTCAAAAACTCACCAATAGTATTATTACAAGACTAGATTAAGTATTTATTGAAGAATTTGGAGAGGACATGTGTTAGCTCAGCGGAGCATTTATAAATTAGCATAGCGGGGATGAGATCAAACCCACTCGCCTGGGAACGTCTACAGTTTTTTTTATGATATTACGAACATAAGAATGGGTGATTTTCAGATCTAGGATTATGGCTTCTGTCCGCAAAGGGAAATAGATGCAGTGCAGCACTCACCTTAGATAAAAACGCCCAGGTGCATGTATTTGGTGATTGAGAAGTTTTATTATCATAGAAGCCGAAAGACCCGACATATAAAATCAACGGTGGGTTCTTTGATATGATAGGGACTCGTTGTGTGCAAACTCTATTTTAGTTTTCGATTTGAAAATGAAGACAGTATAATAACAACCGTGTGGTTGAGACAGAAAGACAAATGTCTAAAAAATGTGTTGGGAGTATTTTTTTTTTTTTTTTTTTTTTTTTTTTTTTACAAATTTTGGCATTTATTATTCAATTGTATTGAAATAAATCGTGCGTTGCTAAGTTGAAATCAGGTTGACTGAGTTTGTAATGAATGAGAACTTGAATAATTAATAACCAATGAGAACTAAAAGAAATGTAAAAACTCCCAGCATGCATTGCGAGACGGATAAAATTACGACCAAGAAACATTATGCCACTCTATGCCATAAGAAGCTTAACAGAAATAATCAAGAGAAAATGTTACTTTCCATCTCTACACAAATAGCGAATAATAAATTAATATACATAAATCTCTATTACGAATACTTAAAAAATGTTTCTAAAAATACAAACAAGATTGTTTATTATACACAAAGTCCGACGCAAATCGGGAATGATTTTCGACCGTTTTGTCCTTAGCTTTCTGAAAAGTTGTTTTACTAAATTTTCATAAAATTTTTCACGATACATAATGAACTTGCACACGAAGGTAGTTAGTTATGTTATTCCCAAGATAAGGACGGTTCGCGTTTGCGCTACATTCGTTCTTCTATAAATTACAGAGAGAGCAACAATATAAGGTGATCCCATGTTGGTTGACCCAAATGTGCGAACACATCTTCAAAATGTTTGTTTTTTAATGCTTGCAACGATTTACGCAAGCAAACAGAAATTATGTTATGTTTCATTTTTCACAGCTGTCCTTTTATCGATCGTCGGCCACCGATGACAACGCCGTTGTTGTGGACATTCACTTTTCAAGTCGACCTTTCAACATTTCATTTTTTTTTTTTTTTACATTTCGTTATTTGTTCTTTCTTTCCTTTTCATTTTAACACAGTAAATATGTCGACTAGACAAAACGGGTTTAATTAAGATTTTTATCTTTTCATTTAATTGTTATAAAAATAAAATTAAAAAATTCAGGAGTGCACGTTCGTATCAATATGCTAGTGACAGAACGATTCGAATATTTTCCCGTTTCCGAGACAATTACCGATTATGGTATGAATTCGCGATTACGTTACAATTACTGATTCTGATTCTAAAATCGCTCAATCGTCTACAAGAATAGAATTTAATTTTTTAGGGGATAGGAGCAAAAAAGTGCTAATCTACAATTTTTGGAGTTTAGATATAATTTTCTTTTTAATTTGATAATCTTTTTAATGGTGTCCTGTTATATATAGTATTTAAAATTTTGATAACCTCATTCCGGGATTTTTTTTTTCTATATTTTTCACTTGTGCTATTTTCTCCATTCATTAACTCGTGACATCTTTTATCTCTGACATTTTGTCTCGTGCCATTTCCACCTTAATTCGTTATTATAATTTATAAATTTTAATTTTACTGATAGTTTATTGTTTATCTTTAGTAGGAAATCAAGCTTGAAACAACAACAACAAAAAAAAATTAATGAATCGTTTTGGGAACCAGAAATGATTTCGTTACCGTCAAAAGTTCCAATTTTTTCCATTCCGATTTCGATTAATAGTCCCAACGACATGATATTTTCCTTACGTCAGGTGGTAGAAAAGGTCCGTGAGAAAAATCAGGAATTGTATATGGTGTTTGTTGACCTGACGAAGGCCTTCGACATTGTCAAGTTTTAAGAAGGCTTGGTATTCCAGAAAACATGCTGAACGTGATTATTTCCTTTCACGATGGGATGAAGGCCAGTGTTGTCTCAGATGGTATGATGTCTGATCCATTTGATGTTACGAATGGGACCAAACAGGGATGTGTAATGGCGCCAGCCCTCTTTGCGCTCTTCTTTTCACTAATGCTGAAACATGCATTTGATGATTTGGACACTACGTCAAGTTTCAATTTCGGTCATCCGGTGGCTTATTTAACCATCAATGGTTTAAGGCCAAGACTCTTCTTCACACCGAAATTATTCGCGACTTGCTCTTCGCTGACGATGCCGCACTGGTAGCCACGTCCTTTGAGGAAGCCCAGGTTCTTCTTGATCGATTTTCAGCCGCGTGCAGGGCCTTTGGCCTGACAATTAGCATAAGGAAGACTGAGGTAGTGCATCAGCCACACCCTACCCCAAAACAAGTTGAAGGCGTAAAGCAAAATCCACCAGAGTATAGATTTCCTGCGCGCAAGCTGAAAGTCGACGGTCATGATATCAATTATGTCAAGTCCTTTTCTTAACTTGGTAGCAAGGTGAACCAGGGCGGTTCTCTTGATGATGAAATTGTCAACAGGATTGCTAAGGCCACTTCTGCCTTTGGAAATCTTCGCCATCGCTTGTGGAACGAAAGGGGTATTCGACTAGACACAAAAATCCTTGTCTACCGTGCTGTTGTTCTTTCCATTCTTCTTTATGGATCTGAGTCATGGACTCCATACAGACATCACATTAATCAGCTGGACGTTTTCCACAAAAGCTGTCTACGCTCCATATGTGGTCTTAGCCTCCGCGACAAGGTATCAAATGCCGAATTATTCACAAAATGCAAAATATCTGGCATTGAATTATTCCTTATTCAATCGCAATTGTGGTGGGCTGGTCATGTATTGAGGATGCCCGATGACAGAATTCCAAAAATTGCGATGTACAGTCAATTTGAGGGTGGTAAAAGAATTGTCGGACGTCCTTGGCTTAGGTACAAGGATAAGTTGAAGAGTAACTTGTCTGCAGTGAACATACCATATAGGAGTCTTGAAGATGAGGTGAATGACCAAAAAGGATGGAGATCAAGGTGTTTTGAAGGTCTCCAGAGGTTTCAATCTGAAAGCTTAAGGCAACTGAAAGGAAACAGAGTAAGAGCAAAACGACTAGCAGCCGCACCAATATCTGCAGCGTTAAATCCACATTCATGTTCTATTTGTGGCCTTGTCTGCAAGTCCCTTGCTGGACTAAAAAGTGATGAGAGGCAAAAGCATAAATGAGTTTTAGAAATATGGGTTGTCCGAACCTCATACGTCGAAATCGACGGGAGAGTCCATCATATACCACACATAGATACACATTTAGGCAACTTCGAAAAAGTGGAAAAGTGCTATCAGTCATAATAATCGATGGTTCGAAAGGGTTCTTATAGTTGTTTAAGGAAAAGTACTTGTTTCTTGATAGCATTATATATGATCATCAATATAATGCCGCATTCAACTAAAGGTTTATTTTTAAAGATCCCGCCATTGCCTTGCTTGTGTGGACATTCCATCAGTGTAGGATTGACAATTTCTGTTGGTCATTAGATGTGATTATCACTAATTAATGTTACATAGTATTACTATATATATATATATATATATATATATATATATATATAACTACTTAATTTACTCACATAAAATTAATATACGAAAGTATAGATTTATGCGTAAACTTTAAGTATTTACTTCAAAAGTGCTCAATACGTAGGTAGAGCTAGTTAGTAATTTATAAAATATGTATGGCGATTAAGCTACACTGAATATTCCGCGTTTCATCCACTCTAGGACTCTTCAGGCTTATGTGCGAATTATGTGGCTGTCTATCGTTTTTATATGATCCTCTTCTATTGAGATTTTAACGATATTAACGATAACGATATTAAAAATAACGATAACGATAACGATATTTAATAAAAACGATAAACAACCACAGAATTCGCGCATAAGCCTGAAGAGTCCTAGAGTGGATGAAACGCGGAATATTCAGTGTAGCTTAATCGCCATGTATATTTTATAAATTACTATATATATATATATATATATATATATATATATATATATATATATATATATATATATAAAATAAATTTTTTTGTTGTTGATTTTTTAAACGATAATAAGGTTATCGTCTCCACCTTGGAGATCCGGTGTTTTCTTAAAAAGTAGCCCTCTTTTTATTTGGGCGTATTTATTTATTTATTATTATTTAAAAAAACAGTAATCTATGTACACGCGTGTTTCGGGGTCCCACCCCTCTTCAGCGTAGCTGACTGTTGTTAGGACTCAAACCCCCGACCTTTGTATTTCAGTCCAGTGTTTTAATCCATCACGCTATGATGACATAGACAGTTTACTGCTTAGTTTTTATCGTTTATCTATTTACGTAGTTTTGTTGATTTTTAAACGATATTAAGGTTATCGTCTCCGCCTTGGAGATCCGGTGTTTTCTTAGAAAGTCGCCCTCTTTTTATTTGAACGTATTTATTTATTATTTTTTAAAAACAGTAATCTACGTATATATATATATATATATATATATATATATATATATATATATATATATATATATACTAGCAAAAGTACCCGTCGTTGACTGGGTGCAAAAACAGCCTTCAGAAAATGGACTCTGATTTATGAAAGTATGATAGGTTATGAAAAGGAATGTTTGTAAAGAGATAGCTTCAAATTTGGGGGTATCAAAACCAAAGCAAAATATGATGAAAGTAAATATAGAATAGATGAACCCCATAATTTATCATACCATACCTGTTCACACCGAAACACTTATCACAATATTCTGTGGATCTATATTAAAAACCTTGTTAAACTTTGTGACATATTTCCATTCTATGGAGGTCAGGCGCGAACGAACATCCCATAATTTTATTATATCATATTTCTTCAAACTGAAACATAATTATCAAAGTATACTTACGCAGATAGATATGAAAAGTCTTTATTAAAATTTGTGCCTATTTACATTCTATGGAGGCCAGGCGCGAACGCAGACCCCACAATTTTATTATACCATCCCTATTTAAGTTAAAACATACTTATCAAAGAATTATTATGTACATCTATATCAAAAACACTTGTAAATGTTTTGTTTTTTAATTTTTTTATTTCCATACTTTGTGGACCAGGCGCGTACCCAGACCCCACAATTTTAATGAATCATCATTATGCCAGATCAAACATACCCATTCCTGTGTCTCGATACATTTTCTATCATTATATGTGAACAGTTTTCTATAATAGTCAACCATATAGGAGCCTATTCGTGACCAGACACACGCAGACGTTCAGCTTTATATATATATATCCATATCTTCTTCTATCTATCTATATCTATCTATATCTTCTATACTCCTATAAATTCGTGTTTCTTTTGTGTGTATTGACATTCATATTAAAAACCCTCTTCTCTATTTATTTAAAAAGAAAATACAATTTTCTTATATATTGGTTGTGGAATTGCAGTCACTAGCAAAAGATCTAGCTAATTTGCATATTCTTTTAAAAATTCATTTTAATTAATTGCCTATTAGCTTTTTTCGGTTTTCTTATGGGATAATCATTTTTAGTTAACTATTACGTGTAATTATATTCAAGCAGATATTCTACATGATTTATACTCGCATAATATTTGCGTAAAAAGTTTACAGCAAACACAAAATTGTTTCCATATATATTTATGTATACGTATATATTTTTGTTGCATCTATAAAAGTGAAAGTGTCTGTCCGTCTGTGTGTCTGTGTACATTTCCCTACGCAATAACTCTGTCAATTTTTAGTCTACAGACTTGAAATTTGATATACAGAGTACTGAGATTTGGGAAAATCTATGTTATCGGTTTTCGGTCAGAAATTTGTCTATTAAGGGGTAAAAGTCTAACGATTTGACTTTTGAGAACTCTAACAAACTCCTCCGACAATTCTGGGTATAAACACTTGAAATTTTAGATATAGGTTCCTTGGACATGGATCTAACTTAATATTTTGATTTGAGTCCAAAACAATAAATGTTAAGGGGTCATAATAGGGATCAAAGTTAAAAAATTGACCTTTTTTTTTCTCAGCATACACCTCCAAACACCCGGGCAATGCCGGGCCGAAATGCTAGTATATATATATATATATATATATATATATATATATATATATATATATATATATATATATATATATATATATCCAACCACCCAAAGCATATAATTAACCACATCCCCAAATCCATAGAAAACAGAATCGGTACCAACTCCTCAACACGGGAAATATTTATTAAGCACAAAACCTTCTACCAACCAGCCTTAAAAAACAGTAGATATACCAATACCACCATCAACTACATTGAACCAAACCTCCTTAACAATAATAATAACAATAATAATAATAATAATAATAATAATAATAATAATAATAATAATAATAATAATAATAAGATACAGAGCTAGGAAAATCATTTGGTTCAACCCTATTTTTAATATTATGATCAAGAATAAACTTGGAAAAAATCTTTAATTTGTTAAAACTCACTTCCCCTCAAACAACATATTGCATAAAATATTTAATAAAAATTCTATAAAGCTCAGCTACATTTGAAGTGATAATTCTGAAAGAATAATAAAAACAACACAACAATAGAATACTAAACAGTAACAATAATAATTACAATAATATTAATAACACACAAAATTGCAACTGCATAAATAAGGCAGAATGCCTACTTGGACAACACTGCTTACAATCTGAAGTTGTCTACAAGACTACTATTGCACCAATAGAAAATATAAATAATAAAAAATATTATATCGAGCTTGCCGAAACCTCATTTAAAGATCGCATTAGAGTCCACAAAATCTCCTCTACTAACCCCAAAGACCCGAACAAAACACCCCTAACTAACCACTACCTAAGCCTAATCTAAAATAATCTTACACCCACTATAAACTGGGAAATTCTTTAAAAAATCCAATACTTGTAAATCTCTATATTCACCTTGCTCTCTTTGTGTACATAATTTTTTTTCGTTTTTCTTTTTTATTCTTTATATATTTTTATATTTGTATTTTTATTGCATTAGTAATGATAATAATAGCTTTTAAATCTTTATCTCATCTGTAATAATAGTAAATATAATAATTTTCTATCCTATCAACTTTTACTAATTATTTACAAAAATATACATTTATAATCATTACCCCTTTCATTTATATAAAAGATTTTATCTTAAATCCTTTGGACGCATGTATCCACCGTCTTTTAAACTGAGCGTATCTTTGCCCTATCTACCACCACGACAGTAGCTGGACACAATAAAGCTTCTAACCGATGTATGACTGAATTAGCACGTGCAATTTTCTTTACCGCTGTCCTCTATTGATACTTGTCTGACACACTCCGTTCCGTTATTTATCCCTTTCGCTTTCCTTTTCTAACTCTGTAATATTTTCGCTTTCTTTCTTCCTCTCTTAACAAACAATCTCCTCTCTACTTTTTAATTCGTTTTAACTTTAATTTCTTTCTTTCTACCCTTAATCTTTAACTATGATTCTAACTACATATAATCTATATTTCTCCTCCACCCCTTTTCCTCCCTTTTCTTTTTCCTCCCTTTCACTACACCCTCTCCTCTCTCTATCCAGCACTTCAAATCTTGGTTTTTGGTGCTCCTTTGTAATTTTAAATAATCTTTTATTTTGAATTGAATTGTCTAAAGAGATCGGCAGGATAATATTATTGTCCTGTCGATTGAGACAATTTGTAATGATTTAAGCAAAAAAAAAACGAGATTGAAATAAACGCACACACACACACGCACACACATACACACACACATATATATATGTATGCATATATATATATATATATATATATATATATATATATATATATTAATAAATAAATAGTGATGTAAATATATAAAGTATTAATAATAGAAGATGGTGATAAGTAGTAAAATGGATTAATCCTAATCTTATAAATACAACACTGGTAAATTAAAAAATCATTTCCATTTTGAATTTGGAGACACGGACCAATCTCACGGGTAAAGGAGACAGTTTTCTATAACATGAATAGGTTAGCCTAATTAATTATGAGTAGGTAACTAGATCCAATATCTGGAACATTTTTTGTTCTTGTGATTAATGGAAGTGGTGTTTGATCAATACTGTTGGGGAGTCATGATTTAATATACGAGGGGCGTGCAATAAGTAATACCCCTGACCCACTTCCCATAGCGGTAGAGCAACGAAACTTGGCACAGTTATTAGTTTTTCTCTACATTGGAACCACCCAGTGTTATGAATTTCTCCCATCGTTTGATGCAGCTCTGGAGACTGTTTTTGTAGAACACCCCAGGTTGGTCCTCCAACCACGACGTGACTTCAAAAATCAAGGCTGCATCATCTGGGGAAACGCTTTCCTTTCAAAAACAACTTCATGGCTGGGAAGAGGTGGACGTCAGAGGGTGCAAGGTCAGGAGAGTAGAGAGGATGAGGGAGGATTTCATAACCACACGCCCGTGCTTCTGATCTGGCGACATGCGAGTTGTGGACCGGAGCGTTGTCCTGCAGGAGGAGGGTATCTTTGCTGATCTTGTCCCGCCTCTTGATTTTGATAGCTTTCCTTAATTTCCTCAAAAGTGAAGCATAATAGGCTCCTGTAATTGTGGTACCCTTTGTCAGGAAATCTGCCATCACTACCCCGTCCTGGTCCCAGAAGTCTGTGAGCATGACCTTGTCAGCGGAGGGCTGCACCCTTGCCTTCTTTGGAGGTGGTGAGTCCAAGTGCATTGACTGGGCTTTGGTCTCTGGATCATAGTGATGTACCAAGGTTTCATCCTGTGTAATCAGTCTTTTGAAAAACTTTGATCCATCTTCTTGGCACATCTCCAAATTCATCCTCGAGCACTCGACGTATCCTCGCTTCTGGAATGGTGTGAGCAACCTGGGAATCTATCTGGCAGACACTTTATGCATATGCAAATGGTCATGAATGATAGTTTCCACAGACCCTGTACTAATCTTGACATCTTGGGCTATTTGGTGAATAGCAATGCGCTGATCTTTCAAAATGGCAGCCTCAACTTGACGGACAGATGCCTCATCAATGACAGGAGGGGGAGCGACCAGGTCTGGAGCTGTTTCCACAGACTTCCGGCCATGTTTGAATAAACGATGCCAGCGTTTTACAAGGTCATATTATGGGGCATTATCACCATAAGTTTCTTTCATTCCATCAAAAGTCTCCTGTGGTGTGCGTCCTTTCAAATACAAAAACCGGATCACTGCTCGACATTCAACAGGCTCCATTTTACACCTGACTTAGTTCAAACACCTGTAAAACAGAAACCACAATCAGTTCATAGCTGTAATTTGCTACATAACCCGTAGAGATAAAATCATTGCACATGCAAAATTTCAGCTAGACCAGACAACTGAAAGTGGGTCAGGGGCATTACTTATTGCACGCCCCTCGTACTGTTTTGTTTTTAAATCCCCGAAACAGTGTTTCATGGTAAACAACTAATGATCCTTTAAATTAATATTAGGACAATTGTGAATTCGAGAGAGCAAGTTGATGCATTGATTGCAGGTGATTTAATGACTTACTGACTAAATAGTTTTCCAACGAATACTAAAAAAATATAAAAATTAAATAAGTTTTTTATACAGTTTTAAAGGTTAAAAAACTTCCAATATATATATATATATATATATATATATATATATATATATATATATATATATATATATATATATATACATACATACACACACACAAACACACACACACACACACACACACATATATATATATATATATATATATATATATATATATATATATATATATATATATATATAGCAATAATATGTACATCTACAATCTACAAATAAAATAAGTTTAAGTCTCCTAAAAATCGTACTAGAATTGTCTGCAAGGACTCGGAGCGCGGTGGTTAGAATACTTGGAAAAGTTCAGTTGTAAAAGTTGAAGTTTTAATCCTCAGTATCGGCGGCAATTACTTTTCTCCTAATTCTATCACAACTGACGGAATGCGAGTATTCTATCCCCGTGGATTAAATAAAAATCGAAATTCCGTGCAGTTTCTCGAGATCTACAATAAACACCTGAAGAAGGTCGGAGCTTACATCAACCGAAACCTTGTTAATATGACATTTGAGTAGTCCTAAGAATCCAAATAATACAGGTGGTTCACGTATATTAGAGTCAGTTTAAACTGCGGGTTGTCAACCTGAGACGCACTCACACTATTGTGCCTAACAGAATAAATCTATATTTTATATCTATGTATTGTTTTACACTAGACAGTACAACAATCTTCTAGAAATCCTATATTCACATTAACTGGTAATGTGTTTGTGCGTCCGTACAGTCCTAACTCTTTTCATTTAACTACAGAGAGCATAGACGCTGTACTGCAGTTTTATTCGGCGATAATTTAGGCGGTTATCAAAATTATTTTTAAAATGTTATGTCACTTCTCGCAGGCAGTTAGACTTCAATTGTCATCAATCCAATGTTACAAGAATGTATTAATGGTCATGAAATTCACAATTTTAATTTTTTTTATATTTTATTCTATGTTGTTAATTCATCAATGACTCACCGTTTATCGAGTTCTAAAGCCACTCGAAAATACAAGTAAAATACTTATACACCGGGAATGTCACAGCGATCAACCGCAAGGTTTTACCAACAAAAAAATGTTTGAATTATTGTTTTACTTTCGCTCACACCAAGCAAAGCACTGAAACGTAAGGGGTTACTGTGAATTAGAGGCATCCTATATCGGGAGTTGTACAGCAAGATATTTGTTTATGTTACATTGAAACTTCTACATGTTGCTAAATTCAGGGAAACAAAGAGCGTGGTCAGAATTCCGAAGGTTAGCAGTTCGAGAAAAAAATGCTATTAGAGTATACAAGCTTCAGGACTTATACAGTGAAGGGGTGGGAGTTTGCTGACTAACGATATGGTCAGAGCAATTTACATCGACGTGGCACCAATGAAGCAAGTTCATCTGAGTATATTTCATTAAAGTACTCGTAAAACAAGCACATGGGTGCAACATTGCGGTGATGGGACAGAGACTGAAGGTTGATAGATAGTGCGGTGACCACCTAAGTTAGAGATATTTTTTGAACCCAGTCTAAAAGTGAGAGGTTAGTGGCCAGATTTGACAATAATACCCCATGCATGGGCGAATTGTGACTTTATAGCAAGTAAGAGAAGTTTTCTAGTCCGGTAGAGGGAGCCTACATTCTTTGCAGCAGACATGGCAGTATCTTTTATAGATTTATTCCAATTCATGTTATCCGTGAATGTTAAGCCGAGTAGCTTGAATGATATACTCTTGACTCAGGTGCTATTAGCCGTGACAACCGATGGTTGAAAAGGTTGTCAACTAATTGCCGTGAATGAAAAGATATTATTGAGAGGAAATGAATAGAGGGCGTTGGTTTTTTAAACTTTTATAGAATTTACGCATAATAAGAATTTCATGTTTTAAAACACTTCTATTGACGATAAACCTATGTGGGTTAGCATTTCTATTACTGACATAAATTATTTAAAAAGAAAATACAGTTGATTTTTTTACCTATTCATATTCAACCTATTTGCATTTTTCAATAATATTCAATGGAAAAGATAAGTATTTTAAGATCGGTTGTAAGTAAAGTTATCTGTCATCCCCACGTTCCCTCTTTTCTACAGAAGAGACATATCTGCTCTATCGTTATTTTCATGGAAAGTTTCAATCTATGATCTATATTGCTAAACTTTCACAAAAACACTCATCTAGCTACCACCACGAGAAAAGTTTCATCCACTCTTTGTCTGTGCCTAAATCTAAACACAAATTCCATGAACAAAACTTCCCGCTGTGGAACTCTGTTCCAGTGGCCTGCTTACTAGCTGACTACAATATGATTGTTTTAAAGTTTAATGTAAACAAATTCTTGTTGAGCCGTCCCCTAAAATAATCAAATTTTATCCAATTTCCATCACTACTACACTGTTGTCCCGGTGACCACCATCGAGTGGCTTCTGGGCTTTGATAAATGGTGACTTCTTTGTAAAATAAAAATGATATAATTTTCGAAAGTACGGCCAGATTAGAAAGGACTAAAATAAAGTTTAAATTCCAAATGCAAAAGTAAAGTTTTTGCTCTTATGCATCTTAATCTCTTCCAGTCTGTTCGTATATTTTACTTGCGTAAATAAAATGATTGGCCACTGAATACTTTACTCACAACCGATCTTTACATGCTTATATGCTTTATATCAAATATCATTTTTAACGTAAATACGCCACGAATTAGTAACCAAACCAAAATAAATTTTGGATTTTCCACTGTAATTTCTTTTACATAATTTATGTCGGTAATAGTAATTTTTCCTGAATCTCCTCTGGGACAAAGTGCTGAGATACGATAAGAATTATTAGTCATGGTCTCCGTTCAGTCGAAGAGACAATGGATACCTTCTGTAAGGGTGGTTGCGCGTATAATTGTGAAGCACGGGTTGTGTAATCTCCAACAATACCTTTCTGAATCGACACGGTTTAATTTCGGACACTGGCTGAAGGCGATCGACAGACGAAAGAAAGACTTTCACGGGCTACTAAACACAGCGTTAACATATACATACACGCAGTTTATACACCCATGTAAATGCACATGCCGCCAGTCGAAATAAATATTACAAAAGACACGACAATATGCAAACATATGCCTATGCATTTACACACACATAAACGCACATAGCGTTTATCTCAATTTCTCTCTATCGTTCGCTAAAAACTTCTCGGACTATTTGAAGTCTTACTTTTTACAGATACCTATTTCGCATTGTCTTAATTAAATTGTCAATTAATATTTTCTATGCATGAATTTTGTAATTTTCTTCATTTGAAAATGTCCTGTTCTTTTTATCATTATTAGTGAAATGCCGCATTTTTGTGCTTTGTATTCTCCGTATCTGATTAACGTTTAATGAAGATAGAGTTTAAGATATTAGTTGGATGTTCGTGAAGAAAAGGAATCAGTTATACAGCGTTTCATGGGGTTGTTTTCTTATCTTGTAACTGGTGTGATACTTTGTTTATTTTCCCAGAGAAAATGTGTAAATGATAAAAATATGTGGGCATTGGAGGAATTAATCTTCGAGCGAATGCAACTCGAGCACTGTTCAATCTAGGAAATTGCCTCAGAATTCCTGACTGGTAATGTTTTATAGACGGTGTATATAACGCGTGTGTATATTTACGAGTATCTTTAACATCTGTAATGTCATGTTATATACAGAGTATATTCCGCGTGTGTACGGAACGTGTTTGTGGTCGTTTAGTGTTCATGTACGTTTATATCACCGTCCGTAAGGGTGGTTACATGAAATGATAATCATAAGAAACTTCTTAAGCCACTGATTACCATGGTGAATACGACCATGCTCGATAGTTTTAACATTCAAACTCCTTGACCTAACATTCACATACAAATTGAATTAGAATAAATTCATAAAAGATGCTGCCAAGTCTACACATCACAAGCAACACAATAAATTAGAGTTCAAATAGTGAAAAACCACTATAGACATTTAGTAGCACGTACACACATTCAGATGAACTCTCCGGCACAAGTACATATCTCTGTATCCCATGTTGGTATCCTATTATATAACACAGGGGGGTTACAATTTCAGCTGGTCGGGAGATTCGGACCTGGCCACAAAGCCATCTCCTACTCCATTAGCAAGAAACAAATCACACGACCAACGTTAACCGCGAGAAATACAGTTGAAATTAACATTTATATACAGCGTAAATGTCAAGACGGTGAGAGTGATCTTATAACATCATAATCTGCGCATTTGAGCTTAAGTGACCGACTTTAATTTCAACTTAGATTGCTCAATAATAAGAACCGAGTTCTTAAAGGGCTGGAAGAGAGAGAGAGAGAGAGAGAGAGAGAGAGAGAGAGAGAGGGAGAGAGGGAGATAGAGAAAGATAGAGGGAGAGTCAGAGAAAAGAAAGATACGAAGGTAGTTTGCGTCACTATGGTATGCTTCCTTGAGGCTATGGCTGAAAAGTGACGAGAAACCACTTTTCCAGAAATCCCGTTATATTCACAACTTCTGTTTACACATTGAGGTCATCCTGTAAACCACTATTTGTCAATCATTCTTACCAACTGAATTGAGAGATTTAATTTATTCATTTGTAAACGTATTTGTTTTTAGTTTTCTTTATACTTTTCTTCTCGGGCAGAAAAAAAATCGACCGTAGTCAAAATGAATGCGCAATTGTCTCAGGAACAAAACATAAGATTTTTACATAATCAATAAGTAAGAGAGGGACCGGTAACCATTGTTTGCTCTTCTCGGACGGCTGGCCAATATTTTATGACAATTTCCCCATTTACTTTCCTACTGGTCAACAGAATTCATTCGAATATGTTGGTCAATTAAAGAAAAGAGGGACGTGTAAATTCTTAAAGTGCGCCTATTTAATCCATGTATTAAAATTCAATTTGAAACTTTGAAGCGACAAAGCTGCTTGTTGAAATGCTTAAACGTATGTAAAATAAAGCGCATATACACTCATGAGCAAAAAAAAAAAAAAAAAAATAGGCTAAGAGTGAAAGAAGGAAAAAATCGATTTTTCAATATTTTTCCATGAATTTTTGTTAATTTTAACTGAAAATATCTATTTTGCAGATCATTATTATGATAGCATATAATAATAAGTGGAAAAATTAATCCTAAAAATGGTAAGACCGCATCTTGGCGAGGATATAAAAACTCGAATTGCAGGATTAAGGCAGTCCAAAATGACTTACAAGCAGATTTTTGATATTTTAAGAAAAGAAAATGTGAAAACATTTGTTTTTTTCTGCAGTGAAACGAATTGGTCAAAGGTTTGAAATCGACGCTTGGTAAAAGGGAAATCTGGATCTGGTCGCCCTAGAGCATCCACTTTGAAGGACGACCACAGACTTAAATCAACTGTTTTGAAAGATTGAAAGAAAACTTATGTTGACCATAGCAAAGAATTCAAAACAGGGACCGGAAATTCTCTTTCTAGATATACAATATCTAGACGAATGAAAGAAATGGGATTTTCCTTTAAAAGGTGTGCAAAGAAGCCATTTTTATCTAAGAAGAACATCAATGATATAAAGAGATTTTTCTCATGTTATGGCAAGAAAGATACAGACTGGTTCAGGAACGTTTTCTGGTGAGATGAATCAAGATTTTGACTTGTTAGTGATGCTCCCGATGCTCCCGATGCTCCCGAATGGTGCAATCGAAGAAGTGGAGAAAGATTTTCGCCAAGTTGCATAAAAGCGACAGGTAAACACGGGAATGGAGGGATAATGGTATGGGGAACTTTTACTGCATCAGGAGTTGAGGAACTTATTAGATGTTAAAAGTCAATCAATGCAAAGGAATAGATTCGAATATTAGAAACAGAACTGTTAATAAGTATTCAGAAGCTGGGAATATTCCAGAACATTATTTTTCAACATGATAATACCCCTGCACACATGATTTTCTGATAACTCAATTGATGTGATATTTTGACCAGGTCAAAGCCCCGATTAAAACCCAATCGAGAATATTTGGTTCATATCTCGTGCATTAGCCGGAAGAACTTTTTTGAACAATGACAAACTGTGGGAAGCTGTACAAAGCGAATGGAATAACATCTCCTCTTCACAATGTTCCACTTTGGTTGAGAGTATGTCTAAAAGGATTGATCTTTTAAAGAAATCAAAAAGGAATGTGATTCCATCCTAAGCATTTATTAAAGTAAATGTCTTGTTCTGTGTTATTAGTCTTGTTTAAGTTTCTTTGTTCAATTGTTCTTTGTTCAATATAGCTTTTAGTGCAATAAAATGTATAAAATGTGTTTGCCTCATTTTTTTTTTGCTCACGAGTCTGTATATATATATATATATATATATATATATATATATATATATATATATATTTATATATATATATATATATATATTTATATATATATATATATATATATATATATATATATATAGAGAGAGAGAGAGAGAGAGAGAGAGAGAGAGAGAGTTTTGGAAGGCTTTTAAACTTAAAAACTATATTTTAGAAAATTCCATTTTTAGTCTTTCGTTGGAAAATTATTTTTCAGTAAATAAATTACTCTCCTGCAATCGTGAACAAACCAGCTTTCTCGAACTAACAATATTCATGTGTTCTTAGGGATTATCAGTTGTTTACCATGAAACTCTGTTTTGGGGGAATTTAAAAACAAAATAGTATATTAAATAATGACTCCCTAGCACTGTTGATTAAACACTACTTCCTCTGAATAAAAGAAAAGAAAAACGTCCCGGATAATGGATCTAGATTTTTAGAGAGAGAATGAGAGACAGACAGACAGACAGACAGACAGACAGAGAGAGACAGAGAGACAGAGAGATTAATATTATATAAGCCACACCAATTGGAAATTTTAAGGAAGACAAAAACAGCAACTCAAAACAAGAACTCAAAACAAAACCTCAGAAAGGATAAATAAAAGGGGAAAATGCGAAGACGAATACAATAAAAGTTAGTCTATACATTCATCTTAGGTTTGCATATAATTAAAAGAATTCTACCCCCCCCACCAACTGTCAACAGCTTAGCCACATGAAACGGCACTTCCATTGCCCCTCACCCCTACTCTGAAACTAGAAGACTAAAAACAAATGAACGAATAATAAACGAGGGATAAAACATAAAAAATAACACATCAAAAGGAAATTAAAGTGATCAGCAATAAAAGATATACAACCATGAAAACAACCGAAGATATGGAAAAATTTAAATCAAAGGCAATAAATAACTACCAAACTAAAAGAATCACCTGACACTTCCTTACTAAATGACGCCTTAAACACTGGAAACAGCATCCCACCTTCTCATACCACACTACCGAAAAAACCCTACTCCTCACATTGACAAAGTATACACCCCAATTTTACCCCCGGAATATCTTATAAAAAGCAATGTAATCTTGACACATTTTAATATCAATTCTTTTTTTTTTGGCCTGATGAAGTGTTGTCCCTAAATTGAGACTCCACTAGAACATGTATGCACACATATATATATATATATATATATATATATGTATGTGTGTGTGTGTGTGTGTGTGTGAAAGTAATATAACAAACGGCCATTAGCGTATAGACACGATACACTCTTTGTAATCAAATGAAGCTTATGACATTTTACCATATTTATCATCGTGATTTCAACTGTCTCAGAAGTAAAATAGTTATAAATGCTGGTTTCTAAACGGTCGAGTCTCGATTCCGGCTTTAGGTAATTGCTTGTCTTCTTGTTTTCCTTTTAATTGAGCACTCTGCTGGAATTCTTTTTCCAAAAAAAACTAATCATATATATATATATATATATATATATATATATATATATATTATATGTGTGTGTGTGTGTGTGTGTGTGTGTGTGTGTGTGTGTGTGTGTGTGTGTGTGTGTGTGTGTGTGTGTGTTTGATCGTTTATGTATATTCATGATTATATTTAATTTATTTATTTGTTTATTTTCTATTGTTTTAAAACTATTTTGTATCGCTATCCTAGAGTAAATTTTATCTTGTTCTAATAAATCAGTTCTAATAAATAACAATAACCAATGGATAAAAACTAAAATGAAAAATTCGTTTGATTTGGCGATGGGTGGCAGGGATTCTGCAGAGGCATCAGATCTTGTGGGATTATTCATTCTATATACCCTCACAAGCATATTTGATACTACGGATATCGGCCTATATAGAGATGATGGACTAGCTATAATAAAAAACTCCAACAAAGTCAAGTGAGATAACTTTAAGAAAATCATACACAAGGAAATGAAAAAATTAGGCCTAAAAGCAGGTGTATTAGCTAACATAAAAATAACAAACTTAAATTTAGATGAAAACACATATGAACCCTACTTAAAAGATAACGCTACTCAAATATACGTAAACCCTGTCCAATCACCCACCATCAATTATAAAACACATTCCTAACTCGAGCGTAAGTAGACTCAGTAATAACTGAAGCGATAAAAATGCATTTAACAGGTCAACCAATATCTATGAAACAGCCCTAAAAAATAGTGGATACAAAAATATCGATATCAAATATAAGCAACAAAACACCAATAACTATAATAGAATTAAAAATAGAAGAAAAAGAACTATAATTTGGTATACAGCCCCATACAATCAAATGTTAAAAACAAAACTTGGCAAGAAATTTCTAGATCTTATTGAAAAACACTTTCCCGCAACCAACCCCTTACAAAAAATTTTCAATAAAAATACCTTAAAGTTATCCTACAGTTGTTGCGAAAATTTAGAGATGATAATTAAAGCACATAATAACAAAATGTTAAATAAAAACAATGTAAACAACAACAAAATAAACAATAAAAAAATAGACACTATGACAAAAATAAAACTAACACTAGCAGAAATAATAATAATAATAATAATAATAATAATAATAATAATAATAATAATAATAATAATAATAATAATAATAATAAACCAACCCCGGACAAGAACAACTATACTATAAATAAAAATACTAATAACGAACAAAATAAATGCAACTGTAGACACCGCACACTTTGCCCACTTACAAATAAATGTCTAACCAAAAGCATAGTTTACCAGGCCACAATATTTGCGAAAGAAAACCCGAATAACAAGAAATATTACCTAGGTATGACTTCCTTAGATTTAAAAACTCGATACTATGACCACAAAAGTACATTCAACAATAAAAAACACCGTATGAAAACAACATTAGCGAATAAATACTGGGAACTCAAAGAAAGCGGACATTCGCCGGTAGTTGCGAGCCTATCCTTGTTTTATCGTTATTTTCATGGCAGGTGCTCGTCTGAACTCCAATCCCTGGTCCCCCCTCGCCAATCTTTCACGAAAAACACCCGTCTAGCTGAATCCACTGTGAAAAATTTCCCCCACTCTATATCTGTGCCTAAATCAAAACGCGGATTTCATGAGCAAAGCTTCTTTCTTAGAACTGCACGCCTGTGGAACTCTGTTCCGTCTGCCTGCTTCCCTCCGGACTACAACTTGGATGTCTTCAAGTCTAATGTTAACAAATTCCTAATGAACCGCCCCCCTAATTAAACACTTCATAAAATCTCCTCACTAACGTGATGTACTTACAATAACCCTTATCCCTGAGTGGCTTCCGGGCCTTGATAAGTGGTGATCACTGTGTAAAAAAAAAAAAAAAAAAATAGTCGAATGAAAAATAATAAGACAAGCTAACACGTGTAGGGACCTAGACGACCCATGTAGATTATGCCTTCATGAAAATTTGGAAATGGAATATTCAGATGAGACTGTTGATGAAATAATGATCTTGTACAGCAGCGCGGTCGCTAAAGCGAGACATCGAGATTTTTAAAAGTCACTGCTGGTGTTCTTCGGGATGATACTACAGCTCCCGATTTATTTATAATCTGTTTGGATGTCATCCAAACAGATTATACAGTCTATAAATTGAAAAGAAAGCGATTAACATTGGTACCTGCAAGAAGGAGATATCCTACAGAGAAAAATACCGAGGCAAGCTATGTCGATGGCCTTACAATGTTTGCTGACACAACAAAACAAGGTGAAGACCAATTATGCTCCATCAAAACAAAAATGGAAATGCATATGACCTAAATGTCTACAAAATGTTGATGAGCTTTCCTATCATGAAGTAAACTTCCAAACAGACTGAGCAAGATGAAAGTCAAATCCTCGTACAAATATGAAACGTGGCATCTTTGAATTCGTGTAGCAGTATACAAAACAACATCTTTCTCGGATGTAAGCTTAAACAGAGAAAGACGAAACAAATTTGCTGGTCACTTAGCTATTACTTCTGTCCTTTTAAATTAATCGATCGTATATCTGTATTTATTTATTATTTTACATATATTTCAGCTTAACAATTGCCTATGGGGATGAAACGCGGAAGGCACTGTGTAGATTAATTACCATAACTATATTTTTATAAATTACTTTAGATTTTATGTGTGTGTATATATATATATATATATATATATATATATATATATATATATATATATATGGTAAAACTGGAAATTAGTAAAAACCTGAAGAGAGTGCTCAATACTATTGCAAAGCAAATATGTGTTTTATTTTTTTATTACCGTTTTATCTGTTTGGTTACATATGTTTCGGATGTTGGACCGTGTTTACGATTTTTTCCCCCTCTTTTTTTTTTCTCGTATTCTTTCTAAAAACAATTCTTCCTAATATTAACCAACCATTTCTGTAGGGTCTGACGAGGTTGTTAGATCGTAAACACGGTCCAACATCCGAAACATATGTAACCAAACAGATAAAACGGTAATAAAACATATATATATATATATATATATATATATATATATATATATATATATATATATATGCACCCCCAGTATTCGTTAAGACATGCATCTAAGAAAAGGAAAACTGATGCAAAACTTGAGGTTAGCTGCCTGCTCTGTTTTGTGGAAGCCATTGCACCAAATACATATACCAAAGGGTGTACTTGGTTCCGCACAAAGCCTTCGCCACTATAAACAAATCATCTGTGTGTATTTACGAACAATGTAGTTATTGTAGCGTAGCTCATCCGTCGAAATCAACGGGAGGGTCCTCATATTTTAACGGAAATAAATATTCAATTATGTGTTCTCGATTCTTCAACCTTATCTCTTCATAAATTGTATTCCTCTATCATTTAAGCAATTTTTACTTTCATTAAAAACAAATAACCGTTAATTTTGAATAAGAGATTTTTAAGATTCTCCTAAAATTCTAGCAATGAAAGTTTGTGTTTTAACCGATCGCTATAAAGACGAGTGGAGACATAGGCCCCGCTACACGCATCTTTCTTAACAGCCTGGGACCGTTAACGCCGCGCCACATCGAGGACCGATGTGTATTCACTTGGCTTTACGAGTGCCTCTCTGTCGCCACTATTCGTGGAAACGCCTTCAGTCTTCTCTCGGCCTGACAAGTCACTAGGACATCCGATAAAACTTCCTGATATTTGCATGGTGGTTTCGGGAAAGTCATTTTATTAATTAACTAACAGAGGAGCGCCCAACCTTGTTTGTCGTAAAATACGCTTAAATATATTTTAATTCATGCAGATTTCATATTTATTATTACAATGCCAGATTGAATATTATATATAGTATTGATTTCAAAAGTTTTTAAAGAAAATGCCTTGGGTGCAACAGCTAGAATCGAAACCAAAACATTTAGCTCACTAGTAGCGTTACCTAACATTTGAGCTAACCCGAAAGACAGCTAAAAAAGATTTCAAATTAAATTACTTCTAGCTATGGTTGAATTTGCGCATGCGTAAAACTTATAAAAATATGTTGCCAAATTGAAATTAATATTTTGCATTTCAAGTTGGCGACATATTTCTGTACGCGTTATTCACTCATCCAAACAAAAGTTTAACTCGTTATAAACCATCGTTGGTGCATCATTATTATTTCCTGTTAATTTCAATATTATGTGACCTGTAGTTTAAGAGTTTATTGGTTAAATATTTACACACACACACACACACACACACACACACACACACACACACACACACACATATATATATATATATATATATATATATATATATATATATATATATATATATATATATACTGTTTTATTTTTAAAGGAGATGATCATTTGCCTCCCCATTTTTCTTTTCAATCTTGTTTTTAGTTAACTGTCGCTGAACATTTTCCCATTTTGATTAGTGGTTCTTGTCTTTGTGTGTTATTTACTCTTTATTATATATAATTTTTACTGTATTTGACAGTTTCATTTGTTGAATAATGTTTTGTTTATTCACACAAAAATTAAATTTTTTACATGAAAAGAGAAGTTTAGCCTAATTTTATTCTCATACATTCCTTCTTAAATTAAAAATAAATATTTCTTTTTATTGTTAAGTTTAAACACTAAATTACAATATTACACAAAAATATACATGACATACTTTTACTAATGAAGCTTTTCTGTTCATCATTTAAATGTCTTGCAAGATGAACCTTGAACGGTATTTATCTAAAATAAAAAAAACTCCTAACTTTCGGTCGTCATTAATAAGTGAATGACTAAACCATACCGCAATAATTAAATTTAACTATTAGAATATTTTTGAAATAAATTACTGTAATTAAATCAAAGAGAATCAAAATAAAATGAAAGTAATAAAAGAACCAACTGACAATGCCTGCCAAATGCGGGTAAGAAGACGAGTGACAATTTATGGTTAAAAATTACGAAAACTGCTGTTGTAAAGTGATCAAGACGTTGCCTTTAAATTAAGTTAATATTTAAAAATAGCTTCCGTTTGAAAACCATTGCGCATGTTATAATCCTATATTTCGACATGACGTTTTTGTACGATCTGTTATCTCGACAATTGTGTGTGACTTTATGCGATGTTAACTTGAGCGCGGTCGATTAGATATAAAAATAGGCCATTTCTTATCGACAAATCGGATTAAACCAATGAGAAAATTAAAATATGTTTGTTACTGAAAGGTTTTGTGACTAAGACCGTAGATAACATATCAACAATTTGGTGGGTCGCATCTGAGTTTTTATGGAAAGCAAATTAAAAATGATTTGGATTATTTGGATTATTCGGACTACTGTTCTCACCTAAGTGTTATTTTTACAACATTTTGGTTGCTCCAGCTTTCTTCAGGTGTATCTTGTCGAGCTTGGGGATTTTTCTGTCAAACTCGGAAATCGGCATAGAATTTCAAAGGAAAACTTTCATTTAATTCACGGGGGAAGAATGCTCTCGTCCCGTCAGTCATAACTGGGTAGAACAATGTCAGAGGTCACGTCGACTGAAACGTTGTAAAATAACACTGAAGATGAGAACAGTAGCGTTTTCTTTTCTTTCTTTTTTTTTTTTTTTTTTTCAATACCACAAATTGTACTCGTTTACTTAGGTCGAATAGCAGACTTGAAAATTAGGTGTTACCTGACCAAACAAAAATATATAAGTCCCATGAAAACAATGTTTTGACTAAGAGCCCAATAACACAGCTTGTCCGGAGTGGCACTTGGGCCCAACAGAACGGGAGCTGTAAAAAAACTAACTCCTCAAAGATCCAACTCCTGCGTCTCTAACTGATTCAACTGTCTCATTTTGTCGAATCTCTTTATCGTTGACCAAAAATCTTGGATGTCGGCCTTTGTTAGTGGTCATCATTCAACCACACAGAATCTGACTACTCGAAATATCCACTGAAAATAACGACTGGACAATCCATTCAAGGAGGTTTATGGGCATCATATCTTTCATATTTCAAATATGTCGGTTTCAGCGCGATTCCCGATTTAATGAGATACTTATTTTATTCCACACAAAGAAAACATCATGTATCGGCCCACTCATTGTTCGATTCAGTCACTTCTACAATAAAGAAATTCTAGTTAAAGAAACACACACAGTTTAAAAAAATTACCATGTGTTTTTTTTGTTTGTTTTTTTTTGTTTTTGTTTTTTTTGCTGTTTTTTTTAAAGTCAATTTTCACTCTAAACAAGTCACAGTGCCACTTTAAAATAGGGAGCTACTATCGGGGACATAAGTTGCAGGGATATTATGAAGGGAGATGAGGAGCAAGATGTCTGTTCACACTACATTTGAACTTCTGCATGTCAGTACAGTTGAGAAAGCAGAATCCCGGAAGGGAGTTCCAAAGTCTAGCAATTCTGGGGGAAAAAAAACTATTGGAGTAGATGGCCTTCTTACACCTAGGGATCTCTACTGTGTAGGGATGGGATTTAGCTGCTTGTCGGGTTTGTCAGGGGTATGCACGCTGAGAGGTTACAAGTGCTTGTAGTTCATCAGAGTATTCACCATTAAAATACTTGTAGAACAGGCAGAGGGATGCAACATTTCATCAATGAGACAGAGGCTTAAGCCTAGATGACAGGTCAGGACCTATTAGGTTGGTGACTCTCTTTTGAACCCTGTCCAGGAGTGAGAGACAAGTAACAGATGCACCAGCCCAAATGTGACAACAGTACTCTATACATGGGTGAATGGTGGCCTTATAGAAGTAGAGGATACTTTCAGGCATAAGTAGCTTTCTAGCACGGTAGAGCGAGTCCACCTTCTTCACGGCAGCCTTGAACGTTGGGCCGAGGAGTTTAAAAGAAGTACTTTCAGTCAATGTGTTTTTGGCCATTGCTATTCCTGGTTGAGAAGGTTTTTGTAATTATTGAAGGAAACAAGTTTAGTCTTGGCAGCATTAAATGTGACCATCCATTTTTGTTCCCATTCCACTAGAGATTGGAGGTCTTCATCTAATGTTTCTGCCATTTGCCTAGATATGTGTTCATTTGTTTTCCCCTCGAGCCCGTTAGAGAGAGTAGTGTCATCAGCAAATATACTCATCTCAGAAACAATTTTATCAGCGAATAATGTTTGCCTGAATATATATATATATATATATATATATATATTTATTTACCAGTGGTAAAAATATATATATATATATATATATATATATATATATATATATATATATATATATATATATATATATATTAGAAATTGGTATACTTAGACAGCATTTTTCATTCAAGCAAACATTATTAAATGCAACGGAAACACTTTGATTTATGATTGTATTTTTTTTTTTAATTTTTCGATTTTTCATACAATCCTTTTTATATCAAAATAAAAAAAATATCAATAAAGGTTTCATTGTTGTTAAAGCGCTTGTGACATTAACAACTATAGAATCTTTATTAATATTTTCGATTTCGATATAAAAAAGATTATACGAAAAATTGAAAAATTAAAAAAGAATCATAAAGCAAAGAGTCTCTCTTGCATTTAATAATGTAATATATATATATATATATATATATATATATATATATATATATATATATATATATATATATAAGAGCAAATAGTTAATAAAACATGTTAAAAAGCACTTTGAAAAAGAGTTAAAAATATATTTAATCTGAAAAGGAAACACTTAATAAGTGGACAGTCCTTAATCCGCGGAGTTTCGAAGAAATACTTTCCTTCTCATCAGAGGGTAGGAATTAGCAAAATACGGGATCGGATTTTGCATACAAAAGTATTTGATGAAACCCCAAGTAAGTCAAAGATCTTACTTGATAACAAAAAGTGAAGCAAAGGGAATATGGTGAAGAAAAAGGTGATTTCACGTGAATGGATAGTCTGGTGAAAGGTAAATCCAAAAATATAAATCCAAGAAAGTTAATTAAATTTCCATTCGCACAAGTAAAATCCAAGGAAATCACGTAATTGGAAGATGGCCCAAAATAATCCAAAAGGCCGAAATCCATGGAATAATTCACAAATATGTACAAGGAAAATGGGGGAAAATTCCAATATTATTAATAAAAGAATATATGCGTTTGACACGGCTGCCGAAACAAAATGTAATTTTATATATTTATTTATATATATATATATATATATATATATATATATATATATATATTTATATATATATATATATATATATATATATATATATATATATAGATAGATAGATATGTGCATATATATATATAGTATATATATATTATATATATATATATATGCATATATATATTTATATATATATATATATATATATATATATATATATATATATATATATATATGCACATACACATACAGTCACACGATGGAATCGTTTTTATTTTCTACTGTGAAACATATAATATATACGGATGAAGATATTGATCTTTAAACTCTGTCAGCGATCATCTTGTAATCATAAGCAATTTTTTCATCTTCTTCTTGGTTGAAGCATTACCAATCTTAAAACTAATGGTGTTAATATTCTTCAAAAGAAAATTAGTTTATTAGTTGTTTTAATTTCTTAAAGATTCTTAAAGATTTTGGTCCATCCATACAGTGATGTTATTAAATCTGACGCACATTATATTTGGAGTTATCTTGTTTATTATTTTTTCACATCACCAGTAAGTAAAATACATATTTTTGTACAATCTTTTGTGTTACTCTTGTTTCTTTAGGATCTTGTGTTTATGGATATCTTATCTGACAGCAAAATAGTGTTCGGGAACAAACCATTTTTATTTTTGCTTTTTTTTTTTTGTCTTATTTAGAAAATATTGGTTCACGCAATGATGCATTTCATTTCCTTCTGTAACACATCACAGCAAGTTGGCAACAATATTTACGTATGGCGTCATTCATTTATTGTTCAATGAGTAATTTAAGAAATAATAATTTTATGTTTTATATCAAACATATTTTATTCAGTAAATAACAAATAATAGTTAATTAATTAAAATAAACATACACAATTCATCTTTTTTAACACCTCCTCAAAAAATCTGGCTATATACACGTCAAATACTATCTAGTAAGATAATGAACCAAAATGGGTGATTTTTTTTTTTTTTTTTTTTTTTTTTTACACAGTGATCACCACTTATCAAGGCCCGGAAGCCACTCAGGGATAAGGGTTATTGCAAGTACATCACGTTAGTGAGGAGATTTTATGAAGTGTTTAATTAGGGGGGCGGTTCATTAGGAATTTGTTAACATTAGACTTGAAGACATCCAAGTTGTAGTCCGGAGGGAAGCAGGCAGACGGAACAGAGTTCCACAGGCGTGCAGTTCTAAGAAAGAAGCTTTGCTCATGAAATCCGCGTTTTGATTTAGGCACAGATATAGAGTGGGGGAAATTTTTCACAGTGGATTCAGCTAGACGGGTGATTTTCGTGAAAGTTTGGCGAGGGGGGACCAGGGATTGGAGTTCAGACGAGCACCTGCCATGAAAATAACGATAAAACAAGGATAGGCTCGCAACGTCTCTTCTGTGGGAGAGGGGTTGCAGGGTAGAGAAAAGGGCATCCCCCACTAAACCACGAAGTCTATTTTGTACTCTGTCAAGGCATGATAGGCTGTTTTTGGCAGCTCCTGCCCAGATATGGCAACAGTATTCCATCCTTGGCCGTACTTGGCTTTTATATAGATAGAGAATTGCATCAGTAGTGAGATATCTTCTGGAGCGGTAGAAGGATCCCACCATCTTTCCAGCGACCTTGGCAACAGACTTGATGTACGTGTTCCATTTCAGATCAGGAGTAAAGGTCAAACCCAGAAGCTTGTCAAAACACGGGGCCTCACCCAGACGAGAGCCATCCATCACAATTGATGCCAGCTGGGGATCAGAGCGTTGATGATGTAAGGATAGGAGTTTGGTTTTAGATGCATTAAAGGTAACTAGCCACATCTTCCCCCACTGAACCACACGCTCGAGATCAGAGGAGAGAGAATCCGAGAGAACTTCGTCATTTACAGCCTTTGATGTGTTGCCGTAGATGGTCGTGTCATCAGCATAGATGTCAACGAATGATTTAAGTATGTGTTTAGGGAGGTCATTGATGTAGATCAGGAAGAGAGTTGGGCCGAGGATTGACCCCTGAGGGACTCCAGCATTTATATTGCAGGCCTCCGATTTTTGTCCATCTACCACTACTCTTATGAGCCTATCGGAGAGAAATGATTTAATGATTGAGAAAACATTTCCAGTTATACCGTAGCTGGAAATCTTGTGAAGTAGACCCTTATGCCATACTTTGTCAAAGGCCTTTGATATGTCAAGAGCAATTGCCCTAGAAAGGAAGCCTTTGTCAAGAGATTCTTTTTATCATTTTACATTAAATTATATGCGAAACTGATCCCCCACTCTAAATTCTATTCTATCTCCCTCCATATTTTTTATAATTCTTCTTTTTTTTTACATAAGAGTTACCACTTATTAAAGCCAAAAGTCCACTCGAGGATACGGGTTAATGTGACAACAACATAGTAATCGTTAGTGGTAGAAATCAGGTATAATTTGATTATTTAAGGGAACAGCTCAATAAAAATGTGTTTACATTGAACTTTAAGACGATCATATTATAATCAGATGGAAATCAAGCCAGCGGAACAAAGTTTTAACTTGCGGGCAGTTCTAGAGTAGAAGCTTTGTTCATGGAATCTGCGTTTAGATTTAGATATGTTTACAAGTAATCGCTTAAAAAGTAGAATCTCATTTCATTGGTGCGAGGAGGGGTAATTTAGCTGATGGCCCTAATCTACAAAATTAATAGCTTTTAAATTGTAAAATCCCCTGTTATTAACTAGAAAATCATAAACTTATAGTTATTTGCCCTTGAGTTCGTGTTAACTTGTTTATGAAGACGACAAATATATTTTCCAGCCTAGTTCAGGCATTACACATAAACTATATAATTTGTCATAACTTATGTGTTTCCACAGTTTTTCTTACTAAGTCATTATTTGAGTAAATAAAGTTGTTTTGGAAGAATGCCAATTTCACTCGAAATAACCTACGTGACCGAAATAGAAATTAACCTAAATTTGTTAATCTCTCCTCTTTCTGATTGGTCAATCGGGTACAAAACGGAAATCTATTAAAACTCACATCATTTTGTTAAAAAGCAAAAACAGTTTGATAAATTTGTTAACATCACAAGCACAGCTAAATCACTCTCACCAACACACAAAATGAGATGCAGCATTTCAGGCGATTACACGTGAACAACCTGAAAACTTGACCGGAAGAAAGGAAACAAAAATAAAAATAACAATGCCACCTCATTTCTGTGACACTAACTTTTTAGGGCAGTTAACTAAAAACAATGACACTATCCTCCCTATTCTAAAGAAATTATTATTTTTTTTTTTTTTGTTATTACTGTTTTTCCAACAAGTTTTTCGAGGTGTTCACGCATAAAAAGGTAAAATGTCATTCAAGGAAGGTAATTTAGTGAGGTGTTAATCTAAAATACTAGCATTGTTGCTGCTTCTAATTGAAAATAAATCAATAATCATTTTTTGTTCGTTTTTTTTTATTGGTTTCATGAATTGTCATTGAATTGTTTTCTCTCCTTTTTTTTTTTATAAAAAGGGTCAGTACAAAAATCTTGATACGTTTTCGTCTGTCCCAGTTTTTAATCTGAAAGTATATTTTGCGGGTTTAATGTCCAGTTTGGAAATTATTTTAACAAACAAAACGTGTCACGCATGACTAATCAATCTGAATATCTGATTAACGTTATAGAAACGACGTGTAATTTTTTTTTTTTTAATCTCTTACAATATGTGGGGTTCTTCTTCTATTAAATATATTTAAATTTACAAATTAATAATTTATTTGAGTTTCTTTTCTTTGTTTATATTTGTATTTGTCAGACATAAATATTGATTTAACATTTATGAGAATTTACCTTAATTAATTAAAGCTGTCATATCGATCGTCTCAGCGGTCATATGTTTATCTTATTAGTACGATATAAATAACTACAACATATTTGCTTATGTAAATAATATCTGTATACATAAAAAGTTGAGGGGTTTTTTTTCTTGCTCTTTTAGAGTTGGAAGAGAGTCACCGGTACAGCGGTTACACGTGCTGGTATTTTATAGATCTAGAGGAAGATAACTCCTGCTTACTGCCGATTAGTTCAAGGGGCATAACTGTCACCTCCACATACCCCACTCCTCTGTGACCACGGAATGTATGAACGTGGTCAATTTCTTTGGTCCGAGAATTCATGCGATTTCCCATGTCTTGTAGGGACAGACCTCTCCACTCTCATCTTATACGACTTTCCGGTGGTTATCCGACTGCTTGCAAATATTCTCCAGTGTCGCTTTTCTTCATGCCTGTTATGTCATCCACTTCCATTTCATCATCTCGACTGTGTTGTGGATCCACTTCCTGACCAATTTCGATTAGTTTGTCAGAGGTCTGATTTGGAGGTGGCGCTGGTGTATCCAATGTGACGTGAAATGGACCATCCATGACTGGGTAGATTTTCTGACGGAATCAGCGGTTGCATAGCATTACCAAACCATTACCATCGACTCATACCTGGTACTGCCAATTATCCCATATTTTACGATCCTCCCCATTTTCATTCACTGATAGGGATGTTTACCCTTCTGGTTCTGGATCAATACTAAGTCTCCAATCTGAAGTTTACGGAGTGGATGGCAGTGTTGTTTATAGAACTGTTTGTTCTGCATGTGTCTTTTAGTCATCGCCAGTTCTCTTAGTTTGCCTATCTCCTTCCATTGCCTCTGCGTTTGGTACTTGTATTTAAGGAGAGGGAATTGATCCTTAATGACTCGACCATAGAGAATTACGATCAGGGACATGTCAAGGAGCTGGCCAGAACAATTTGCCTTGCGTTCACCAGCATGCTGTTTACTCCTGATGTGTGGCATTGAGTGATTCCAACACCTCCACCCAGAGTTGTCGAGGTATTAAAATTTTTGCCTTGATTGTTATCCCTTCTAAGCAATACAATTCTCTGCACATTGGCCAGAACACTTGAGCTATGGGCAAGAGGTTGTTTCTTGATTTAGGGAAGCCGTTTCTGATTATGCCTGCTAAGGTTCAGTTTTCTTCATTGCGGTCATGGCGGCGACAATCCTCTCTCATGTGATAGCTCTCAGCTTGGGGTCGCTTCCATACATCAATGAGAATGTGGTTTTCACTGCAGTGTAGATGGTCTGAGTAAAGTCTTCATGTTGGGTGCCTATATCAGGATGCATAGTCGGGTGCTAAATTTAAATTTCCAAGACAATGTTTTATTTTTAATTTGTACATCAACGTCCCTTCTTTAAGATTTACCAGGCAGATATTTTTAATATTTTTTATATTATTTATATTTATAAATATTTTCTTATCAGAAAATATTTTTACCCAAGTACAAATATTCGGATTGACTAGCCTTTAGACAAGGGATAAGGCTTCACCTTTCACTCGTGCATATCAAGATTTCGCCTCACTGGTTAAACGGGAACCTGCCAGAATAATTTTCTAGTAACCCTCCCGCACCCTATGTTCAGCTCGCTAGGACATCTGCAATATTTTTGAAATAGAAAATAGGAAATCCCTGTTTTGCTGTAGTCAGTTGACAACCTAGTCAGTCTGTTCATTTTAAACATCTCAACGCCCTTCCCAATTTCCTTCACTATTATCCTCTTTGATTTTTGAAATTTGCATTCCAGCATATCATCCCGATAGAACTTCATATTCTTTGTTTTCAATAATTCCTGGAAAGGTGCTATCACCTTTGCTTGGGAAAAAGCATATGATAAATGATTCACAAGTCCAAACAAGCACCTGATACCATTAATACTTGTAGGTGTAGGGAAATGGAGACTAGCTTCTATTATCCTCTTCATGGGCTTAATACAACTATTGGTGATTAGGAATCTCACAAACTCCACTTCTGTCTTGGCAAAATTAAACTTATATGGGTTGAACACAATGCCCTTGTCCACACAGTGATTGATGAACTCAATCGTATGCCAGAATGAGGATTCTATAGAGTCATCCCATAGGAGGCTGTTGTCTATGCTATAGGTTGATTGGGTCATATCCACCACAATGTCGTCAAACCAAAGAGTATATCCATCATCTGACCTGTGGAACCTTGAGGAGCCTGGTAGTATCTGTACCAGCCCTACTTGATGGTGATGAATGTGGTAGTATCCTGTGCAGCTGGGGATAGCGGTAGGTTGTGGTATCCATTCCATGCATTCAGAAGCATCTTTCACATATTTGCAGGTATCATGGACACTTGGTCAAATGGGGACAGTGTATGGTGTGTCTCTCTCATGGTGGCATCATTCAGCTTCTTTAAGTCTACCATTCGCCTTGGGGAAGCATCTTTCTTTGGTGCCATAATAATCCTTGAACACCTGGTACTGGCTCTATTATTCCTAGAGCGATTTCTCTGTCAAACTCTTCTTTAATTCTCTTCTTTCAGTGGTGGGGAACAGGCATCAGTGTATGTATAATTGTAGACTTTAATGTCTAGTTCTTTACTCTCCATTGTCTGCAGTGATTGATAAGGACATGTGCTAAATGCACTGGATTTAAAGTGGTCTAGCAACCATTGCTGAAATTTGTGTCTATTGGCTTGTATAAGCTTGAAAGGTACAGTTTCTGGCTTTGAGGAAGCTGGTGCTTTGTGCAGGCACCCACAAAGGGCTGTTTTCTTTCATCCTCACAGAGTTGCTCTGTAACAATGATGCCGGGAAATTATAAGGCAAAAGACCCATATCTTTTAATACAATTTGCGATAAGTAAAAACCAAATGTATTGTTCAATACATATACTGCTTGCTATGTTTCTTTTGACCTCACCATTATGTGTAAAAATAGGCCTCCCTTAATGTGTAGCTGATTATTGGTTATGCCTATTATCTGCTGGGTGCTTGGTACCAAGTACTCATCTAGATACCCAAGGAGTCTCTGAATCTAGGGCCTGACTGATAAAGTCTGGGCCCCTGTATTTGCAAACACTTGGATTGATTGGGTGAGTGTAGTCTCAGCTTTCTTTGGTACTCGTTGAAAGGTTGCATGCATTTTGGGTATCATCGTCATTTCTTCCCCTGTTGTGTCGGTGAGTGAAATTTATTCTGGAGTGGTCCCCTGAAATCATTTCCCATTCCATTCAAGATGAGGACAATTATTGACTGTACACTATTGGTCTTGCAAGTGTATCGATTCTTCAGAGTTGGCGAAAATAAATAACTTCTCACCTCTCAAAGTTTCATTTTCATCTCCAACCATTTTCCAGCACACCTTCTTCACGTGACCGGTTATTCCACAGAACTGGCATTTTAATTTTACCACCGGACAATCGTCCTAGCTCTGGGTCTCCTGTATCAGCCATTTCTGGTTTGATTTTTACACTTTGGACGATGCAAGGGACGACACAGTACCAACGAGAGCAAAATGTGACACAAATTCGTTTTAAATGCTAGAGAAAATCAGCTCTCTAAAAAGAGGCTCTCTAGGTGTAAATAAAAATAAAAATTGCCTCAGTAGAGAAGGATTTTCTCCTACGTTGACTAAAGACAAATTAACTTAAGTGTACCTATTTACTATGCCTCCCCACGGGACAGAGTTAGACACCAGGGTCGTTTTTTAACGTGGAGAAAAGGTACAAAAATAAAAATTGTCTCAGTCGTGAAGGATTTCTCCTCCACTGAAAGAGAACAAGAAATAGAAGTGCAGCATCTGAAGAACAGATACTACACTTTGATCTTGACCAAGTGTAGCATCAGAACATATACTAGACTGTGATCTTAGCTTGAGGGCCAAATTTTACTTTTCCTATTTAAAAATTATTAAAACAAACTTCTTAATATACTCAGTCATAGATATGCGAGCGACTACATGAAGGTTAACTAATTTGCATATTCCTTTGAAAAACAAGCGTCGATTAATTACTTATTTTATGGTTTCTTATTAGATGATTGGTTGCATTTCACTATTATGTTTAATTCTATTTATGCATAGTTTCTATATTCTGCATAATTGTGTAGAATTTAAGATGAAAATGTTCTAGTATACAGAAATATATATATATATATATATATATATATATATATATATATATATATATATATAAGTGACCATGTTGGTATGGGTGTGAAAAGTTTCTACAAAACTTCTCTCTGAAGATTTGGTCTACAGAGTTGAAATTTGATATATAAGGTATTTGGACCTGTAGCATACTTTCGATTGGGCTATTAGCTGGCAAAACTTGCTGCTGAGGGGTCAAAATTGAAAATAAAACAGTTGATCTTGGTAGGGTAATCAACTAAAACATTACTCCTGCTGTTACTTAAATATTTATAACTCAAAGTCACTTCATTTTTAATCTTCCATATCAATCTGTCGGTAGCTCAGCTGGTAACTATACTGGAGAGATAAATAACAATTAAGGCTGGAGTGCTTAACATTCTGGGTTTGATTTTAGTGGATGATACCCAAGTCATATTTTTTTATAACTTTTGAAATCATTACTATATATTGGATAATAATCAATATCGAATTGGCTCTATAATAAGAAATAAGAAATCTGCATGAATTAAAATATAATATTTTTGCATATTTTACAATTGGGCAATGCCGGGCAGTATGCTAGTATCAGTATAAGAGTTAAAAACAAAGTTATAGAGATATATATGCACACACATACAATTCAGAATTAAAATCATTCTCGTCGTGTTCAATTATATTTACTTTTAACATCTATTTTGATTATTTTTATTTGCATACATATGTGGATATAAATTTCATTTGATATTGTCAATATCTGTTCTGTTCAATTAAAATGTTTTGCACCAAGGGAGCTTTTCTTTTTACAACATATAATCACCGCTCATCAAGGCCTGGAGGCCACTCAAGGGTAAGGCTTAATGGATACCGTAATGGTCGATGATGATGGAATTTGATAAGTTAATTTATTTTAGAGGACACTTCTTCAAGAATCTGTTCACATTGGACTTGAAAACGATTATGCTACAGTCAACCAAGAAGCAGATCCAAGGTATTGTCTTCCACAGATGAGCAGTTCTAAGAAAAAAACTCTGCTCAGAATTTTCACTTAGATTTAGGCACAGACAGAAAGTAAAAGAAATTGCTGATAGTTGTTATAGCTAGTCAGGTGTTTGTCACGAGAGATCTATAGGCGGGAACCATAAAGTGAAGTTCAGATTAGCACTTGCCATGAAAATAACGATAGAACAGAGATGTATAATTAATTAAACGGATTAAATACAGAGATAGGTTTGAAATTCCATACAGAGTTCCAAGTTTGACTAAAAGGTTCACAAATTTAAAATAAATGTGGAGCAGTTATAAATAATGACTTATTTATTCTCTCTCAGAGAAATGTCCCTGTTATGCAATTTGATCAATCAGCTTGCAAGGTGCATTGATTACATCTGCCCTAAAAGACTACTTCAGCTCCTTTGGAAGTCATGATTGCTCAGCAAAGAAATTCCTCTGTTTACTAGACACTAAAGTATTGAATATCTTCACCTAAAGAAAACTGCAAGGTCCTTGAAAGGAAAAAATGTGCAAAACCTTTGCTGGGCCCTCCTTTCCAACACTGGTCATATCGAAATAATTTAGTTGCTGCAGCTGAATAAGGTGTTTGTATAATTTGGAAGTAGATGATTGCTTCTGGAATGCATTCAGCAGCATCATTACCACATAAATTAAGTGTGTGCCAACCATAAGAAGAGAATATAGTAGTTTTTTTTTTTTTTTTTTTAAATTCAATTTTCACCCCAAACAAGGCACAGTGCCACTTTGAAGCAGGGGGCTACTATTAGGGACTTAATTAGCAGGGTCATTATGAAGGGAGAAGAGTAGAAAGATGTTTGTTAACATTACACTTGAACTTCTGCATATCATTGCAGTTGGGAAAGCAGAATCCCAGAAGGGAGTTCCAAAGACCCGCAGTTCTGGGGAAGAAACTATTGGAGTAAAAGGCTTTCTTGCACCTAGGGATCTCTACTGTAAAGGGATGAGACTTAGTAGCTTGTCGGGTTTGTCGGGGGTAGTTACGTCGGGGAGGTACAAGTGTTTGCAGTTCGTCAGAGCATTCACCATTAAAGTATTTGTAGAACAGGCAGAGGGATGCAACATCTCATCGATGGGACAGAGGTTGAAGCCTAGATGACAGTTCAGGACCTATCAGGTTGGCGACTCTCTTTTGAACCCTGTCCAGGAGCGAGAGACAAGCAGCAGATGCACCAGCCCAGATGTGACAACAGTACTCCATACATGGGCGAATGGTTGCCTTATAGAGGTATAGGATACTGGCAGGCGTAAGTAGTTTTCTAGCACGGTAGAGGGAGCCAACCTTCCTTGCAGCAGCCTTGGCAATGCTCTCAATGTATCTATTCCAGTTCATATTCCCTGTAAACGTTAGGCCGAGGAGTTTAAAAGAAGTACTTTCAGGCAATGTGTTCTTGGCCATTGCTATTGGTGGTAGAGAAGGTTTCTTGTAGTTATTGAAGGAAACAAGCTTAGTCTTAGCAGCATTGAATGTGACCAACCATTTTTGTCCCCATTCCACTACGGATTGGAGGTCATCCTCTAGTGTTTCTGCCATTTTCTTGGATATGTGTTCATTTGTTTTCCCTTCATATCTGTTATAGAGAGTGGTGTCATCGGCAAATATACCCATCTCTGAAACAATATTATCAGGGAGGTCGTTTATGAATATCAGGAATAATAGAGGTCCAAGGATAGACCCCTGAGGTACTCCCGCATTTATGTCATATTGTTTGGATGTATGTCCGTCGAGGACAACTTTGATTTTTCTATTACTTAAGAAGGATTTAATTACATTATGAATTCTTCCAGTGATTCCATATGATCTAATTTTCCTTAGAAGACCATCATGCCATACCCTGTCAAAAGCCTTAGATATATCAAGGGCCACCGCTCTACCCTCCCCTGTTTTATCCAATGAACGGTATATACGTTCAGAAACTACAGTTAAGATATCTACTGTTGAACGGGCTTGCCTGAATCCATAGTGTTTGTCAGTCAGGAGTTTAGCAGCTGTTAGGTGCTGGACTAGGGCTTGATTAACTAAGGACTCAAATATTTTGGCGAAAAGCGGGAGGAGGCTAATGGGGCGATAATTTAGTGGGTCAGTTCTTTCACCAGAATTCTTGAAGACTGGTACCACAGAGGCGGTTTTCCAGCAGTCGGGAAAACAAGATTCGTTAAGGCATTTATTGTAAAGTTTGGACAGAACTGGAGCAACCTCGGTAGAGCATTTTTTTAATAGCACAGCCGGGTATTGTTCTTTTATTTTTGCCACATTATCATGACCTTGTGCCTTACAATCAGCAAGTGGAATAGCATGGCTTTCGAATGTTTCAATAATCATTTGAGCAATTGTACATCCTGCTTTGTCACTACAATTTACATATTTCAAATATCGTTGCTCACGTTCTTTACCTCCTCATCATCTGGGAGCATGGTAGGCTGGTTTAAGGCTGTGGATGGAGATCTATTCGGGTTTGTCTCGGATGATCATTTTTTTCTGAAGTTTTTTGATGGCATAGAACGTATTTTTTTTACTTCCTGGCAGAATAGTGGATGCTCAAATCAACAACCATCAATTATGTGCCGGTCTGGCATGGTATATAATTCTTTCAATGTTTCGATGTTGATGATTTGTGTTAGTCGGTTATGCAAACATCAAACACATACTTATAGATATTGTGTTTTTATATATGTATATATATGTGTGTGTTGCATGTCTCTCTCTCTCTCTCTCTCTCTCTCTCTCTCTCTCTCTCTCTCTCTCTCTCTCTCTCTCTCTGTGTATATATCCCAAGTTCAGATGTCTAACTGATAAGCACAATGAGGGCAAACCTCGAATCTTGGACTTCCAGCTTGTTGGCTGTCTTGGCTTTTGTGAGCTGCAACGTTAATCTGGCTGTGGAAATAATTATATATATATATAAAATGAAATCAAGATTTAAGACAAAAATTAAATATAGGCATATCTGGATTTATTTGTAAGTTCTATAAGGAAGAAAAAATGTATAGAAAGAGAAGTTATAAATGCTCTTCATACCTAGGCATTGTGAAGCCTAATATTTTTCGTCAGAAAAGAAGAACTGAGCTAGGTTACAGATATAAGGAAATGTGACATCTAGCTTAGGATATGTTAGGAAGGAAATGCAAAATAAAAAAGAAGGAAGATAAATGAAATATAAAACATAAATAATGAAAGAAAAACAAAACAAAAAGTAGGGAGAAATATGGCAATTTCATAATTGGGGGGAGGGCTATTGAGGCCAGAGAGGATCGATAGTAGTGATTAAAATAGGGTAAAATTCTAATAGAAGAATGATACCGGTATCCAAAATGAAATGAATAAACGCGTTTCTTCACACATTTTCTGTGCATGAACCAGCCTGAATTAATAAAAACAAATAATTATATTTTGAACCAATCAGAGAACTTTCCTTAAAAAGCCAGATAATTCTACATAAATAAAACTGTAGATGTATGTTTCTGTCTGTGTGTAAATATTTAACTGATAAACTCTCAAACTGCTGGTCGCATAACACTGAAATTAACAGGAAATCATACACCAAGGATGGTTTATAATGAGGTAAAATCTTTTCTTGGATGGATGAATAATGCATACAGACATATATCAGCAAATTGAAATGCAAACTGCTCATTTCAACTTAAGGGCATATTTTTACTTGTTTCTGCACATGCCTGAATTAAATTCATTTCTTCTAGTCATTTGAGATTTAATCTTTCTTTCTTATCTATCTCTAGCGAGCTGCATCAGTGGGAGACATGGCTGGAGCACTAACTGTTTTGGTTTTGATTCTAGCTGATGGCACCCAATTTATTTTTTGTTTTAACCTTTGAAATTACTACTATATATTCAATAGAGAATTGGCTATGTTAGAATGAATATAAAATCTGCATGAATTAAAATATATTTAACTGTATTTTATGACCTGGTAAGGCCAGGCTACACCCTCCACATCAGCTAGTCTTCAATATGCCAGTTGAAACGAAATTCATGGATTGGTGTCATCGGCACCTCTCTGTCAGGTTTTGAGCTTGCTGGAATCTCAAGTCATGCATGCTTATACCTACAAAGCATGGCACGTGCACACACACACACACACACACACACACACACACATACACACACACACACACACACACACACTGCTTAAATTCCTTCATTGTTGTATGCTCATTTAAAACCAACTCATCCACTGAAATATTTCTAACTTTACTCAATGAATTTTCTTTCTAATATGAAAAAAACAATGAACATTGACTCTTATTAACAACTTCTGATGAAATAGAATCGAGCATAGAAGTTTTGATTACGATTTTCTGACCTGTGTAATGCACGGCAGCTACTATCGACTCTAGTCATAATCATATTTCAATATATCCAGTGGAAATCTTGAAAGCAGGAATCATTTAGGGGAAGATATATATAAGGCTTTTGAGGTGGGTATTTAAATGTGTATTGTGTGGGTATTTAAATCAAATGTATGATTATCTTGTGTAGGAGACGGGGAGTCTCGTCGTGGGCGACGAAGCGTTTCACTGAAGAACCACGGCAACACACAGCGAACCAACAAACAATGACAGCCACGGCGCGAAGGTAACTAACAAAGCTCAGCTGACTGCACGAATAGAAATGGAACCCAACGGTCACTGTACTGATCGCCACGAACGTCAGAACCCGACTGCCTCGCACCTCCAATGGACCGATTTTTATTCCTCAAGATGGCCTAGCTAATTTGCATCCCCGCGAGATCTCGCGCGATCCTGCGAGATTCCGTCTCTAATAAAAGCAGGCAGGCGCCATCTTGAAACTCTTTCGTCCGCTGCCCCAACCACAGGATCAGCCACCACACAACACGCCAGGCACACACGGACCCTCTTGCGCCGAGGGCTACGGTTAGTCTCACACTCCCCCCTGGTCTCCAGATCACATACGTGACACGGCGGACGTGGCCGTTTGATTCGAGCACTCCTGCGGAGGGGTATTGCTGGGACTTCCTCATCGGAGCTCTCAGAAGTGTCATCGGCAGCATCAGCATCAGCATTAGAGCTCGCAGTTGAGTCATCAGGTTCGTGGGGAACAGGTTGGATCCATCGCTCATCGTCGGATGACTCGCTCCTTCCACTGCTCGCAGTTGAGTCACCAGGTTCGTGGGGCACGGGTTGGATCCATCGCTCATCGTCGGATGACTCGCTACTTCCACTGCTCGCCGATTGGTCAGCGCTTAGAGCGGGCCGGACATCCCTTACGTGGCGCGGAGTATCATCAACTAGTATGGCCTGTTCACTGATGACGCCGGTGACCCACCCCCTCCAAAAGCTGCTGGTGCACCGGCTGCCGGGTGGCTTCACCCAGACGGTGTCTCCCATTTGGTACGTCCCCTGGGGTTCTCGTTGGTCGGGTAGACACACTTCAACGTCCTTGACGCGCACGTGGTAGTGATGAATCGCATCAGCGGGCGCACTGCCGCCAGTCACGGCGTCCTTAGGCGTTGTGTTGTATCTGTAAACCGCCTCCGCGATCGTACACTTCTTCCTGGCCGTGATCCTCTTCACGGTTCGGTGGCACCGCTCCGCTATGCCGTTGCCGCTCGGCACATACGCGCATCGGTGTCGAAGGCGGATCCCCCAGTTGTCCATAAAATGCCTAAATTTCCTGCTGCAGAACGCTGTGTCGTTATCCGTGAGGATCTCCTCAGGCGGCCCCCTTTCGTAGAATATGGATTCCAATTCGTGGATGACACTGGTGGAATCCTGCCTCGCTAATTGGCGCCAAATCGCGAACCTCATTGGTCCGCAGTCTATCAGCGTGAGGAAGTGTTGGCTGCCGTAGTGGGTTATATCCATACCCAACCGTCACATCCATTCCCAGCTGTCCTTTCCGCCATCTGGCTGGGGTGGGGTCGATGGACTGGCACGTTTGGCACTCCCTGACCACTGCTCTTACTGCGCTTTTTGGTATTGATGGTCTAGCCAACTTCACAAAGTAGTAGGTCCGTTGTACTCCGGGGTGCCCACTGTCGTGATGTATCTTCCTGATTTCGTCCTCCTCGACGGAGGCAGCACACAGAGGCAATGGCTTAGCTTCTTTCTTCATAGCCTCATACCATCTCCGTGGTACCCGAGTGAGCTTGTCGGCGAGGTTGTAGTCCGAGGTGACGAGCACTACGTCTACGGACAGGTTGTACTCCATCACCAGTTTTTTCACAGTCTCCAGCCTCCGTCTTATCAGCATTTCGCTAGCTGCCTTGGTGCGTGCCCTGGCCTTGCTCGTGAGTGTGTCTGACACCCAGTGGTGCACGCAAAATGAGTCAGTGTGCACACTCAGTTTCTTCACTTCCCATTGAAGTGCCAGGTTAATGCCCTTTATTACAGCGTCGAGTTCTGCCAGGTTGATATGGGCAGCATCATTTGCCGGTCGCAGCCAGCAGGCATCCTCAACTACGGCCCCATCTTTCTCCAAAATTACACCGATCGCTAGAGAACTTGCGTCCACCCACACGCTCAGTTCGTCTCCCTGCACGCACCAGTCCCCTGTGGCGGGGTCATTCTTTTTCACACTAGCGACGGTCTCCTTTAACATTCGAACCAATAGTTCATCGGTTATCTCATCGTCCCAGCCTTTAGTGACCGCATTTGCCCTCCTTTTTATGACGCCTGTCGCCGCACAAACCCATCCGCATACTGGAAGGTGCCCCGCAAGTTTCCCGCACAGGGAAAACACGGCACGTCTTGTGTAAACGTTGGGTACGTCGGGAACTGCGGTTCCACGCCTCCACTTCAGGATCCCTCGCTCCTCTTGAACACTCAAGCCCAATACGCGGGCGCCATCCTCAAGCCGCTCAGAGTCCTTGCAGTTTAGACCAAACTCGGCAAGTTTGGATCTTACGCGCGAAGATGACACGATATCTTCGTTCACGTATACATCGTCAATATACGCCGATGTTCCCTTTCTGATCCATTCTTCTTGTGATAACACGGCATTGACGATAGCCTTCATTATCTGGGGTGCTACGTTTAGCCCAAATCCGAGTCGCGTAAGACAGTATCTCTTCCCGGAAAACATCACTGTCTGGAAAGGCCACATCGCCTCTCCGATTCGGACCTACAAGTATGCTTTTCTCAAGTCCAGTAGGGACACATTGGACCCCTGCCGGCGCCACTCTCGCAGCTTGCTGGCACAGACATCGGCGTCCGCTGTGAACGCATCAACATGCGCATTCAACTCGCGGTAGTCCATTACCGGCCTCACCTTTGACTTGTTAGGTTGGGCAACTGCCATCAGCGGTATCAGGCCCTTGGGGGGCCCAAGTTTGTCGTAGGGGTATGGAATCATTCACGGAGCTCGCTTTCGTATGCAGGCCTTATCTGGTCAGGCATACGGTACTCTGCCACTTTGTTTTGTAGTTTGGCCGGTTCCTTGTCTTCTGACCACCTCCAAGTGGCGGTCCATGCCTTCTGTTGGTCGTCGAATTCCGCACTGAAGTCCGGCTGGTCGACTCTTAGTGCTGCGCACACCGGGGGCCTATCCTGAAACTCTACAACGCCAGCGCGCATTATGCGCACGCCGCCCAGGGCTTTGATGGCATCGTCGCCTAGCAACAGGTCGAAACTCAGCGGCTTTTCGCGTGTCACCAGCGCTTCGACGTTGGCCGAGTTCCCAGTTCTTGTGCGAATGTGTACCACACCCACGCCGCAACACATTCGTATTTTTCCAGTAATGGTAGTTATCCTGATGTTCTTCTTTTTCCACGCCCGACAGAAGTCCGCACACACTATGGTGCGGGAGCAACCGGAATCAAGGAGGGCTGAACATAACGTGTCGTTAACTCGGACCTGAATGACAGGGAGCGCCTTGTTTATTTTCTGTTCGGGGAAGAGGTCGGCACTGGCACCTTGTCCCCGTCCCCATTTCCCGCACAGTCTCAGGCCATGTGCCCAGTCTTGTTACAGCGGTAGCAGCGAACAGCCATCGACCGCCTTCTACAATTTCTTGCCATGTCGCCCCACCCGTTGCATCTGTAGCAGATGACATCACCTTGCGGGCTGGGTCCCTGAGACGGTCCTTCGCCACTTGGTGGGGCCTGTGCGACGGCGACTACCGGTTCCTGCACCGTCGAGTCATCCTTCATTATTGTCCTGGCTCTGTCCACTAGGTCACTCAGCGGTAGTGAGGACATGGTAGAGGTTGCTCGCAGGAGCTGCTTTGCTCCAGCGGGGAGTCCTGACAGGAATTTGTAGGCTAGGGCCCTCTCGGGAAGACCGCCGAACAACACCGTCAGCTTCTTAAGTTCGGCGAGATACACGTCCACAGTTTCGCCCAAGCGTATAGACCTCGTCTCAAACTGCTCCCATGCAGTGGCGGGGTCAGTTGCGAACGCCCTGTACAACGCCGCCTTGATACTTGAGTAGTCACACTTCTCCTCAGCGCTGAGTTGCTGATATACAGCGAAGGCCCCGCCGGTCAGCCGCAGAGGAATCACGCGCTCAACATTTTTCACGCCGGACAACTGACAATGTAACTCGACCTTCTCAACGCAGCTGAGTACCGGGTCGGATCCGTCGAATTCCGGCATCAACTTTAGATCGAACCTATCCGCCATTGAAGAAAAGAAAACCAAGTTCGGAGTGGGAGGGCCGAAATAGCTTGTATGATTATCTTGTGTAGGAGACGGGGAGTCTCGTCGTGGGCGACGAAGCGTTTCACTGAAGAACCACGGCAACACACAGCGAACCAACAAACAATGACAGCCACGGCGCGAAGGTAACTAACAAAGCTCAGCTGACTGCACGAATAGAAACGGAACCCAACGGTCACTGTACTGATCGCCACGAACGTCAGAACCCGACTGCCTCGCACCTCCAATGGACCGATTTTTATTCCTCAAGATGGCCTAGCTAATTTGCATCCCCGCGAGATCTCGCGCGATCCTGCGAGATTCCGTCTCTAATAAAAGCAGGCAGGCGCCATCTTGAAACTCTTTCGTCCGCTGCCCCAACCACAGGATCAGCCACCACCCAACACGCCAGGCACACACGGGCTACGGTTAGTCTCACAGTTATGGATGGCAACGTTATTTCTGGTTTGAAAAAAATTAAGTTTGGACTCAGAGAGATCGTTAGAATGGAAAATTAATAGGGTGGAATGGCACCGGATTAATAGTGAATAGGCTGACAGCTACCTAAAAACCTGAAATTCACTAAATTCAATGGGAGCTTATTTGAGGAGAGGGAGTAGCAACATAGCATAAGAGTCAAGGTGCAGTGCTCTTATAGGGTTTTCAGAGTGGGAAAAAGAGACAGGTCAAGCATAGCAGGTGCTATACAAGATATATGAGGATGATAAGTTAAATATATTAGTCAGTTGAAGTTAAATTAATTTAAAATAAAGTTAAATGGGTTCTGATCAGTTTAAGACAATTAATATTAAGATATGGAATTATTAAAATAGGATTATTAAGGGCAAAGTAGAGATTCTGGATCACTATTTTCTTCCTCCAAAATTTTTTTTGTATAATTAAAATTTATAAAAATAGGACGTATTTTATGTTTTAAGGAGATTATGCCCTCATAGTCCCCTTACAAGTGTACTCAGATATTCTGAAACACTTTCACTGTTTTCCCTGTTTAATTTTCTATAAGTATACACGTTTAGATTTTTTGTAGATTCTCTAACCTTTCTTTGTATAGGACACACACAGACATTGAGTTATATATATATATATATATATATATATATATATATATATATATATATATATATATATATATATATATATATATAGATAGATAGATAGATAGATAGATAGGTAGGTAGAGAGAGAGAGAGAGAGAGAGAGAGAGAGTGAGAGAGAGGAGATATAAAAGAGAGTAGGAACTTATGGCATGTACACATAAATATATATATACACTCGTTATGAACACTTATATACCCCCCCTACATCCAAACAAGATAGGCTCGTAAATAGACGTTTATATACATGCATTAAATAGATCCTGTTTAGATACATTCCCGACTATGGGACAATTAATTCTCTAAATAAAGATTGAATAACCGAGATAAATTTGAAAATGAACAGTTCAAGGGGAGTAACTCTGAGAATTATAAATTTTCATTCAGTTTTTTTTTTTGTTCAGTTTTTGTAAGATAATCTTGAGTGTAACAATTGATAACATTATTATTATTATTATTATTATTATTATTATTATTATTATTATTATTATTATTATTATTATTATTATTATCATCATTATTTTTAAAAAATAAAAAGATTATGTTTTTTTTTTAAATGTTTTTTTTTTTTAAATAAAAAGATTATGTTTTTTTAATTTTTTAGATGAGGGTTATTATCATATTATTTGGATTATTTGAACTATTGAGTGTTATTTGCACATTTCGGCAAATGTAACTTCTACAAGGACTTGTGATGTAACAGCAAAAGTACTTGCAAAATTCTTGGTAACACTTTTGAAGGTTGAAGGTTCAATCATAAGTGTGGACGATACTAAGAATACAATTGCAAATTATAACTTTTCTCTGGTCATGGCTCAACAAGAGCATGAATTAAATAAAAGTTTCCATTCCAAATTTCATGAAGATTCCCAAATTCGACAGAAAAATTCCCGAGTATGATAAGATGCACCTAAAGAAGGTCAGGGGTTACATCAGCCGGAATATTGTGAAAATAACATTCAAGATAAGAATAGTAGTCAGACTCTATTAGACCTGTCAGATGACGGGATCAGGGAAATAAGAAGAAACAAGAAACTTAATTTTGGAGATGGGTTTCTTTGTGCCAATAATTTGCATATGAGGAGTGTCAATTAATTGGTGAAAACAATTAGTTACGTTTTAGACAGTTAAGAGAGCAGAGACTTGAGAATTGCTGCCGTGAAGTTTATGTTAAGAGAAGTTTGTGCAAATTCATGAGTAGTTCTGACATTTTTTTTTTTTTTTTCAATAGACACCTTTTTATTTTTAGATTTTGTTTCATATACATGTAAATTTACAGTCAGTAGAAGAGGAAAAGAAAGAGATGACTGTTGTTGCTGCTGCCTTTTTGTCATGGAAAAACTACATGGAACAAAATCCAACTCTACACCTTTTGTCACTCAAATTAAAAAAACAAGGCATTCAAATTAAAAACTAATGCATTCAAACTAAAAAGTAGTGCATTCAATTTAAAACTAAGGCAATCAATTTTCAATCAAGTTTTCAATTTTATAAACAAATTTTTTTGCAAACAATTCATGATGAAACAAGAAGTAAAGAAAGACATGATACTGGGTAAATATAAGACAACATCAATTGATGCAAAATGCCATATATCAAACCTGCTCAAAATCATGAAGATTAGTGTTCCCTAGCAAGGGCAAATGGCTGTACTGAAAGTACAGTGATAAAATGGGTTGTCAAGGGTGAAAATGCATCAAAACGAATCCATGAGGAGGAGCCAAAAATGAATTAAAAATGTTTTTATCTTGTCACAAGGATTATTTAATAAAACTGTTAGAGGATAATTGTTAAGTAATCTTGAAATATTTACTTGAAAATTACAGAACCACCCAAATCCAGAAATAGTAATAAATGTATCTACAAGTACAATCAAACAACATCTTGATGGAATTTGTTTTACCCTGAAAAAGATTATAGGCATGTCTATTGGTGTAAATGCATCAGCTAATAAATCTAAAAGAAATATTTTTTAAGGTTTACTTCAGATCATAAAATTATTTATTATCAAGATGAAAGTAATTTAAATATGTTCTGTAGAATGTAGATCTCTATATGGTCAACAATGCAGAAGGTCATCATCTAATTCGAAGGGACCAAATGTACATAGTGTTGTATTGTATGGTATTGTAAGGTGTTGTCTATTTTGAAATATATGAAGGCTGCATAAAAAGGTGATTTCATCTAATGGATTGTACAAGCACTTGAATATTTGGCTAAGACAGTGAATTTAGATTAGGTAGTGGTTGTTAAAGATAATGCTCCATCTCATTCTTCTGTAGAAAATTCTTTGCTCACAATCTTAAAGGTATTACAATTCTTCAGCTGGGACCATATAGTGCACCATTATCTCCAATAGAGCTTTTTTGGTCTTCTATAAAGTCAAAATCAAAAGAGATAATGTAAGAATGGTTAGTTGATGTATTGGCGGATTTTTTTTATCAGACTAACAATTCCAATATCGGTTGAATTATGCAAAAGAAGTGTTTAGACTAGCAGTCACCCAAGTCGATAACATGCTTTATGTGATTTAGTATTTTTAACATGCCCAAATGAAATATGCAGTTGTAATTGCTGAAGAAGATTTGTTGTATAGAGAATGATTATAAAATAAATATTTATTTTTCGTTTTTTTCATACTTATTAGGTTATTTATTATTCAAAAAAAGTTCTGTATCATGGCCAATCGCCCATTGGATTGATGAAAATTTATGGAAATATATAAAAATAATTTTTTATGAATAAAAAATTTAAAAAATTAAATATTATATACAAAAAATTGAAAATATAAACATTTGGTAAAATTCTAATTTTAAATACGTGATTATTGTCTACAAAAATCCTTATTTTTAAATTGAATGCACTATATTTTAATTTGAATGCATTAGTTTTAAATTATATGCCTTATTTTTAATTTGATTGATAAGAGGCATAGTCTGCAAAAGAATTTACATGATTGAAATAGGAATTAATTCCCTGAAAACATCATTCAGTCATGAAAACTATAGACAATCATTCAAATTTCACCAGGGCCTATGTGAGATATAAGAAAAGCAAAATAATTGCATTAATTATCTTCCTTATCTCCCAAAACTTTGAATTATCTCCCTTGACTTATATGCTTCTATGTTATCTAAAAAAAATGGTCGCAGGGAATAACCAAAAACTAACTATATGATTTGTGTACTGTTCTGGAAATGTAGAAAAAAAGACAATGTTATGATACAAAACTAACACCAACTACATGCAAACAAACTTAGTACGAAATTCCCTCCTAACCCGTCTCCGTCTATGTTCTTCACCCTACCTATCACATCATGATGAGGGTCTGAAACGGCTCAACACCAGTGGTTTGACAGACCAAGAAAAACGGTCACCACAAAAACGATGGAAGTTTTATGAAGCACAAATAAACACTAACGTGCACTTCTGAATACACAGACTGCATTTAATGCAGTATATGCAAAAACCTGACGAAAGTTTAGACGACTTTGTCACCAGAGCCAGAACGCTTGCACTAAAGTGCAACTTCTCTGAAGAAGAGCTGCATGAGAGAATCATCGAGCTAATAATTGCCTCCACACCTTATGAAGCCTTCAGGAATGAACTATACAGCAAACCCAAAGGACACAGGATCGCTGACGTCCTCACTGAAGGCAGAAAATTCGAAGCCCTCACAGCTGGAAACGACCAACTTCAATAAATCCACGAGTCACAAAAAGAGAATATCCATAGCATACACAGGGGCAGGAAATGCAAGAACTGTGACACATGCCACAAACCACGACAGTGCCCCGCATATCACGATAAATGCTCCGCATGTGGGAACAAGGGTCACTGGGCCAGATGCTGTAGGTCCATGAAACAGCACAGAGAGGGTAGACCTCCTAGTAGAGGCCACAAAAGGCAACCCCACTACCACCGGCATCATAGTCAGAAAAGAAGACCAGAACGTGAAAGAAGAAACCAAAATGTGGACAACATAGACATTGATAGCGATAGTGACAACTATCACAAACACTTTTATGCGATCACGATCAGTGACAAATGCATGGACAGCATCGACAAGGAACCCAGGAATGAGGCATACATAACCCTAACCGTCAAGCCTCCCCACATACCCAACTCACCACATACACTCCAGTTGAAGGTTGACTCTGGGGCATCAGGGAACACTCTCCCAATGAGAACGTTCCGACAAATGTATGGAACACACAAAGCCACCCTAAACATACTACGACCATCATCACACATAAGACTCACATCTTATAGCAGCAACACAATCACCTGCGCAGGAACCATCAACATTCCATGCCGACACAAGAACTCCAAATGGATAAACGCCGTATTCTATGTAGTAGATGTTCCAGGCCATCCGTTGTAGGCCTGCCTGCAAGCGAACAGCTCAACCTCATCACAATAAATGTTGACACTATAAAGAAGGCAGTGCCAGAACTTCCGCATACATCTATCCACGATGTCATGCAACTTAAGGAAGCGTATCCAGAACAGTTTGACAGAATCGGAAACTTCAGCGGAACGGCTAAACTTCTGCTAAAAAATGATGCAGAACCATTCATTGAACCTCCTCATAAATGCAGCATCCATCTCAAGGACAAAATCAAACAAGAAATTGAGAGAGTGATAGAAGAGGATGTGCTAACAAAAGTAGAGGAGCACACAGACTGGTGCTCCAGCCTGACTTTTAGCACAAAAAAGGATGGATCTCTCAGGATATGCATCGACCCTCAGAAACTTAACTCGTTTGAAAAGGTGTCCGTACAAAATACCCACGGTTGAAGAACTGAACCCGAAATTTACAAAAGGAAAAGTATTCAGTAAGCTAGATGCCAAAGCAGGATTCACCTGGATGAACAATCCCAGCTACTGACAACCTGTAAAACACCATTTGGAAGGGTCTGTTCGAAACGATTACCATTTGGCCTAAGTGTCTCGCAAGACATATTCCAAGCAAAGATGGACCAGATCCTTGAAGGTTTGGAAGGTGTAGCTAGCATAGCTGACGATGTGGCAGTATATGGAGAGGACGACGAGGAACATGACAGAAATTTACGAAACCTTATGGAAAGAGCAGCTAAAACTGGTCTGGTGTTTAACAGTAAGAAATGTGCCATCAGAAAAAACATCACATTTTTCGGAAACATATACACACCCACCGGCATCAAGCCAGACCCTACCAAAGTACATAACATCCAACAGATGCCACAGCCACAAAGCAAGGACGAATTACAGTGCTTCTTAGGAATGTTGAACTATCTTTCCCGATATATACCAAACTTCGCTGAGAAAGCACACCCTCTGCGCAGTCTCCTGAGATCACAAACACCCTGGATATGGGATCTAGACCACCAAAAATGCTATGATGACCTAAAACAAATGATCACTGCCGATGCCCTTTTATCCTACTACGACCAAACAAAACCAGTAACACTGGAAGTGGATGCATCACAGAAGGGTCTGGGGGTAGCACTGACACAGGCAGACAAGCCAATCGCATTCGGTTCTAAAACGCTGACCAAATGCCAATCCAGATACAGTAACATCGAGCACAAAAACCCATCGCCTGGCAAGAGAGAGCATATACTGGCCTAACATTAACAAGGACATCGAAAAATGTGCCAGTCATGCTCACTCTGCCAGCAACACCAGGATGCCAACAGACGGGAACCACTCAAGCCACACAACATTCCATCACAACCATGGCAATACATTGCATCAGACCTGTTCGAAATAAATGGATGGCAATATCTCCTCACCGTGGACAGGTACTCAAAATACCCAGTGGTTGACGAAATGCCCACACCCATTACCAGCAAAGCAGTAGCTGACAAAATGAAGGGCTACGCATCCCTATTTGGGCGACCTGACCAAATCATGATGGACAATGGCCCACAATTCACCGGGCAAGCCTTCCAGAATATCATTACATCGTGGGGTATTAAACATATCACCAGCTCACCACGCTTTGCTAGAAGCAATGGATTTATTGAGAGACATATGCAACATGTCAAATCAGTAATGAAAAAATGCCTTAAAGGCAAGGGTGACATACAACTAGCACTACTGCAGATCAGAGCAATGCCAATAGATAGCAACCTACCATCACCCGCTGAACTACTGTTCAGACGAGCTATACCCATGACACTCCCCAGCCGAGCAGAGCCCAGAAAGGAAGAGCACCGGCAGCAACTAGAAGAAAGGTCAGACGAAATAAAGAGAAACCATGACAGTAAGATGCAAACCAGAGACCTACCACCACTATACCCAGGTCAACATGTGACCATAGCAAACCAAGATGACAAGCTATGGTACTCCGGGACAATTGTTCAGAAGGATAGGGACAACCCAAGGAGCTACATTGTACAGACTCAAAACGGGACCAGACTCCGCCGCAACAGAGCCCACCTTCGTGCTGTACCAATACGGATGGCAATGAAGGAAGTCTGCTTTGACGACCCAGCACCAACAACAATGCAGAACACAGGACAAACCCATGTACACAATGGACAAAAACAAACTAAAACCCACGGCAAAAATACAAAAGGTACACAGGAAGACCCAGTCCAAGAAAGTCCAACCCGTACTCGATCTGGACAAGTCATAAAAACCCCAACAAGATTCAAGGACTAAAAAAAAAAAAAAAAAAAAAAACAACAACACACTAATACATAACTAAACAGGGGGGATGTTATGATACGAAACTAACACCAATTACATGCAAACAAACTTATTACAAAACTAATAATAGCTTTACTCTCTATGTAATTATCCTGATTAAAAACACACGTATTCCGTTCCCTCCTAACCCGTCTTCGTCTATGTTCTTCACCCTACCTATCACATCAGACAATTGAAAAGCAAAAACATAAAATAAAAAATTGCCATAAAAAGTTTAGGAATTTCAAAAATTGCCCCATAAAATCGTAAAATATTATTGTTGTGTGCATAGATTTCTGATTTGGAATAATTGCTTTAATTTCATTGTGTTTTTAAATCTTCCCTAAAAAGTTATATTTATAGGAAGTTGTTTCATATAATAGTTTATTTAAAGATTAAATTATCAAACTGGGAAAATACCCCTCTTTATCTTGAGAAATCTTTTATGAATAATATTTATTTAACAGATATCCACAAAAAGCAAAAATTTACCTCCCCACAAGGGCACAGTTAGACATATGTTTCATGTGTTTAGGTATCTCAACACATAAAGAATAATCAACAACACTACATCAAGTTTTCACTGTGCCTCTGGGGGCATCCTTTATTGAACTGCTAAAAAGGGAATTCATAAATGATTCAGCCATATGTAGCAGCAGCAGCAACTCACATATACAAATGACAAGGCCATGGTACCAGCTGACTTCACAGCAAAGGAAAAGAAAAGGAGAGAGATTTGGAAACACATAGGGGGTGACAGTGAGGCAAAGCACATACCAGCGAGAGAGATTTGAAAAACCCACGTGGCGGCGACTGGATTTGAGCAGATGTGTTGATGCAAGACGAGAAAAAGCATGTGTTTGACATGGCAGAGTTTTGTTAACCACATGGTGAATGAAGAAACGTGTGAAATCAAGATGCAGGCATAGTTTATGAATAAATGCTTTTTATTTCAAGTAAAAAAAAAAGCTGAGTCAAATTTCTGTCTTTTGTTTCTTTGCAAGACTTTCGTATAGAGTTGGTGTTAACACTGACTAAATGTTTCATTTTTTAAATCTTTTGTAAGGCCAAATCTGGATATATGGTTAGGTGGGGTGTTACTCTCTGGGTTTATACCATGTGTTGTGGTTGTGTGTGAAGTATGTTTTTGATATGTCCTAAGGTGGCCTATTAATTCAGACAATCAAAGATAAAGTATTCTGTGAAAGGAATAAATAAATATATACTCTGGTTTGAATGCTGAAAGAGAAGTTTATTTGCGTATTTACATAGAGACAAATAAAGCGTGTTAATGTTCAGGGGGAAGTCTCTGTTTTTTCTTAAGGGTCCGGTGAAAACCGGTGACTCAGTTCTTTATGTAGAATGTTCCAGGTTAGTTACTTATCTCCACATAACTCCCCCCCCCCAAGCCAATTTCTCCTTGGAGAATTTTGCTTAATACCATTTGTTATTAGATCTGGGGCTCAGTCGGTTAACTTTTCTTTTCACCCTAGTACTTTTTCTCCTCTACACCGTTTGTGGGGGTGGAGCTGGTGGTGAAACTGGTACTCTCTGACCTGAAGTAGAAGATACTACTCTCGGAGTAGGTTGTGCTATGGGTAGAGGAATATTAAAAGAGCCATACAATATCTCTAAGGGCAGTTCATTATCTTCTGCCTGTTTGTAATCATCAGTGTGTCGAGGTCTTAGCTGATTCATATGCCTGTGACAGTCAAATTTACTACTTCTTACTGAATATAGCATGTTCCCAATTCTTTTCATAATCATCCCCTCCTCCGAAAAGCTTTGCCTAGTCCTATAATTCAAGAAGAATATTTTGTCACCAGGTTTGTAGAACCTTGTCGAGTGATTTTCTCTCATTGCTGTTGTCTTAGTTGCATTTGGTAAAATCCTGTCAAATATGCATCTGATTTTCCGTGCGAACATTAGTTCAGCTGGTGACAAACCAGCATTCGTGTTTGGGTTAGGAGTGATCCTGTATACAGACAAAAAATTTTCAAGACTCTTCTCATCAGTGTCCATTCCTTGATGTTTTCTTAAAGCTCTTTTGAATGTATCAACAAATCTCTCTGCGAGGCCATTTGACCTTGGATGGTATATTGCAGTTGTTAAATGTTCAATGGATAGGGCCTTGCAGAATTCTTCAAACTCTTTGCTGGTAAATTGGGTGCTGTTGTCACTGACGATAGTTTTAGGTACTCCAAAACGACTGAAGAGATGTTTTAATGCATCTATAGTACTAGTCGATGGCGGATGTTTACACTTAAGCACATCCGGCCATTTTGCAAAGCTGTCGATACCCACTAGGAAGTAATAGCCATTCAATGGATCTGCATAGTCAATGTGTAATCGCATCCATGGTGCATCCATCTTCGGCCACTATTGTGTCTGTACAGGTGGTACCTTTGCTGCTAGCTGACACCCTTAACATTCTCTTACCATTTTTTCGATGTCCCGGTACATATTAGGCCAATATGTATATCTGTGCCTGAAGGCCTTCATTCTGGACATGCCTGGATGACCGTTATGGAATTCTTTTAGTATTCTCTTTTGCAGTGTGGTCGGTATGACAATTCTGTCTGCACACAATAAAGTCTGTGAGCAAATCGAAAATGGCGAAATTTTTTAGTCTTTCTTTAACTTGTCATTTAGCTGCACCTGGTTTTTCGTTCTTACAATGAATTCATCTGTTTCAGCTGCCTTATTGATGTCGTCCAGAGCCACTAGTAGCTCTCGAATCGTGTTGTACAGCAGTTCGGAGAGTTATCTTTTAATGCAGCTATCACTGTGTCCTCTAGAGGTTCTGCACACTTTTGAATCAATCTTGATAGTCCATCTACATGTCCAATATTTTTGGATGAAATGTACTCCATTTTAGAATTATAATTCAACAGAATTATGCTCCATCGTTGAAGTCTGTTTGAAGTGTGAGTGGGTATGCCTTTTTTATATCCAAAAATAGTCAACAAGGGCTTGTGGTCAGTCTGCAACGTAAAAATCCTGCCATGAATAAATCTATGGAATTTTCTAATTACATAAATTATTGCTAAACGTTCTTTTACAATTTGAGAATAGTTTCTCTCTGCAGGCAAAAGTGATCTGGAAGTATGAACTATTGGCAGTGCTAAATCAGATAGCAGGCATTTCTTAATCTCTTCAAATGCACTTTGGCACTCCTTTGACCAAATCCACTTTCGTCCTTTTTTTAATAATTCGTTCAATGGTGCTCTCAACTTATGCATTTTTGTGATATAGATAGCATAATATTGTGCTAAACCCAAAAAGATTGTAACTGGGCAACATTGCTAGGTGCTGGCATCCTCTATATGGCTTCTGTTCTCTGAGGATCCAGTCTTCTGCCTTGGCTGTCAATGATTTAACCCAGATATTTTATCTGTTTTAAAAAAAAATTCACATTTTTCGGCACTCAATTTGAAACCAAATTCCTCAATTCTTGGGAAAACTGTTCCTGCACATTTCTACTGTTTACAAGAATGTCATCCAAATATGCGATTGCAAAACCTAAATCGGCAAACATTGTGTCCATTATTTGCTGAAATAATGCTGGAACTACTTTCAAACCAAAAGAGAGCCTTTTGAGTCCGAAGAGTCCTAAATGGGTATTGATACAAAAATACTTCAAACATTCTTCACTTACTTTTATCTGAAAGTAAGCCTCAGATAAATCAATTTTGGAGAAAATTTTCCCTCCATTCAGCTTTGTAAAAATGTCTTCAGGGGATGGGAGTGGATAACTATGATCCATAAGACAGTCACTGAGGTCTGTAGAAAAATCGGCACATACCCAAATCCTCTTATTTTTCTTTTTAACATATACAGTGGAGCTTGCCCACTCAGAATAGTCAACTTTTTTTACTACAGCATTTTCCTGCAGTCTTACCAGTTCAATTTCAATATCTTCTTTTGAAGAAAAAGGCACGTTTCTTTTTAGCTTAAAAGCAGGTTTCACATTTTGCTTTAGTTCAAAATTCACTTCGGTCTTAATACACATACCTAACCCCTCAGAAAAAAACCTGGGGAATTCACTTTTTAAGACCGTAAGAAAATCCTATTTTGTTTGGAATTTTTCTTTTCAGCTACACTCACACTGTTGCAAAATGAATTTATGGATAGCTCCCATAAATCAAACAAAACGATCCAATCAATTCTGAAAAGGTAAGAATTGATACTTGGAACAACTGACACTTTTGTAGAAAAAGTTTTGATCCAAGGGATACACTGCAATTAAATTCTCCCATGAATTTTAATCTCTTGCCGAATACTCCTTTGGCAATTTTAAATGTTTTTTCCAGTTTTGGACACCCAATCCTCTTCCAGGTCACTTCGTTGATGATTGAAATATTGCTACCTGTATCCAAAAGTAGTTTCACTATGTGACCATTTATTTTGGTATTGATAAATTTTCTTTTACTTCCTTGTCTCACTTCTTCTTTTGACAACACCGCATTTACTTTAGACTTAAATTTTTGTGTTTATTTAATTTGTTTAGTTTGGCACTGGGAAGCTCGGTATCCGACTAAACCACATTTGGCACAAGGTTGGTCTTTAAAAGGGCAATGTTTTCTTAAGTGCGAACCCGTACAGCTCCAATATTCCAAACTTTTTCCTTTGTTCTTGGGGAATGTTTTTTGTTTTACCATTAGAACGTGGGATGTAGTTTTTCCCTCTATCCTAGTGGCATCACTTTTCACATTTATCAATTTCTGACATTCTTCTGTCACTTTTTGCAACTTAATTTCTGGATCTTGCTCCATAATCAATAAAATCCTTGACCTTGACCTTAAATCCTTGTCCTTCAGTGCTGTCAATCCCTGAACAAATATATAACACTTAAACATGTCAACTGACAAGTCTTTTAATTTAAATAGTTCACACTGGGCGTTGACTTTACCCGCATATGTGACAATATCCTCAGTTTCTTCTTTTTGCATGCTCAAGCACTTATACCTTGTATGAAAAAGGTTGTCTCTTTCACCAAATATCGAGCACAAAATTCAAACCGTTTCTGAAAAAGAAATATCTTCTGGTTTCTTTGGTAAAATCAAATTTGTAAATTTTATGTTTTCCTCCATACCCCATTTCTGAAGTAGGAGTATGATTCTTTCCTCGTCCGACCATTTCGACATCTTTTTGTAAAAATCGTCTCGAACCTACGATAATAAGCAGGAAATGTATTACCTCATTCTGGGTCGTATTTGAAAAAAAATCTAGATGCGCCATTTTCAGATTTTTGTGACAATACAGTTTCACATAATAGACATAATAGACGACTCTCTGTAGTTTGCTGAATGACGAATGATTCAAAACGTTTTTGCTGAATCAAAATCTGTTTTTGAAATTCAATTTAAGCTTTTTGGTGAGCGATCAAGCTTTCAGTTAACATTTTCATTAATTCTGTTATTTATTCCAAAGACATTTTTTTAAACGCACAATACAAAGTCAACGTATACAAAATTTTGTTCCAAAAAATAAGATGTTCCCCTTCAGACATCGTCACAAAAAAATTGTCAGCACTTGAGAAATGTTCAAAGAGAAAGAAAAAAAATTCACCATACAAAATATCAATAGTTTACAAATTTTCAGAGATCCTTTTTGTCTTTTTCAAATATGTAAACTTCTTTTAAGAATTTCTTTATGACAGAAAAACAATTTCCACAGTACAATTCATTTTATCGTATTAACCAAAAACAAAACACCTCCAAATTGCTTTTCAACACGAGACGATATGATGTCAACTTTTCAGAAAGTTCAAAGAAAAAGGGCAATAAGAATATAAAAATTCTTTGTACTTGCGTGAATAGTTGTCTTTCGCTTTCTAAGAACTATTGAAGAAATTTTATTATCCACTTCTTCCCGTGGAAGGTAATTCTTCTTAATCAATTAGTCGTTACTACTAAACTCTGAAACTTAAGGAAGAAAACAAACAAAAAGAGAAAAATAGGAGAAATAGAATTTATTAAATATATCAAAAGGAAAGGTTCGTGACCTCTATGGGCTGCCAAAAATGTCCATCTGCCTTACAAGCAATCTTGTAGTAGTAACCGAAGGGGGAGAGAGTGAAGGGAAAGAGAAGGAAAGAGAGATAGAGAAGGAGGAACAAAGAAAGAAAAAAAGGAGGGGAGCACTTACTGGAAGCTTCTGGGCGCCCTTTCTCGAATGGAAGATTTAGAAAGTTCGTTTTTTGGGGCTTTTATTTTCTGAGTTTGTGTTGTTTAAAAAGTTCTTTTTGTCAGTCCCTTTCCTGGAAATTTGTTTCCGTTGTCCTTTTAGCAAAGGTTAAAAGTCCATGTAGGCAGAATATTTTTGAGTTTTCAAGTATCTTCGAAACTCCCAGCGGCGAATTTTCTTCTCAAACTTCAATTATCTTTTCTTGATAATTATATTCAGTTTTCAAGTGTCTTAGAAAACTTTCAGTGGCGAATTTTCTTCTCTTGGTTCTTTTTTTTCAACGACTTTAATGTCTCGTCAAGAAATTTCCAGGCGCCCCCTTTTATCCGAGACCGTCAGGGAATTCTTTCGATAGTTCTTGTCTCGACGACGCCTTCTCCACAACTGTCGAATTAACTCAAAAATATCACACACGTGCTTCAATTTAGCACGAAAACGTCTCATCCAATCAACAGGCATAAGGGAGTCAGGTGACATAAAAAAAAGGGGGGAGCTAGGAAAGCGGGTAGGAAAGTGGTTAAGAAGAAAGGAAGGAAGAACCGAGACAGGAGAAAGAAGGAAAGAAAGATGGAGGAAGATAATTTCCACGCTATTTCCTTAATTGGATATAAACTCTTTGAGAATTTTTTTTTTTTTCCAAATTTCACGCTCACCACGTGCTCACTTTTTTTTCTTTTACTGAGCTTGCATCTCGTCTATGTCGCCAGTTTGATATGTACTAAGGTGGCCTATTACTTTGGACAATCAAATATAAAGTATTCTTTGAAGGAATAAATAAATATACACTGTGGTTTGAATACTGAAAGGGAAGTTTATTTACGTATTTACATAAAGACAAATAAAGCGTGTTAATGTTCAGGGAGGAAGTCTTTGTTTTTTCTTAAGGGTCTGGTGAAGACCGGTGACTCGGTTCCTTATGTAGAATGTTCCGGGTTGGTTACCTATCTCCACATAATAGTTTTATATGTGGCGTGTGAGTTTTGCATGTGCTCCCTCTTTCGATGGGACTACTTTGTGTATAGCATGCTTCTACTTTGGGTGTCACGCTTCTGATGGAATCCTACAGGGCCTCAGATAGGTAAACTGGAGGGGGGCATCATTGAAGCCTCAGATCAATCTTCCCTGAGATTCTGTTGATTCCTGTGGAATAATTTTCTTGGAGAGGGTCTGCATTATGTACAATCTGGGCTCCATACATACTTGTGTAATAACTATGGGGATCATGGCCCGCATCCTTTTCCAGTATTTTAACATGCTGTCTGACCTGCAGATTGGGGAGATCTCTGGAGTGGTGATCATAATTTTTTTTCTTTGGCTTGCCTTTGGTATAAGTGAGTTGTCACTTCCTCTCTTTGTCCAGTATGATTGACACATCTTACTGAAAGTTTCCCAACCAACTTCTTGTACAGTAGGGGATGGGATTGCATGATTGATCAGGTTGTTCAAAGGTACAACAACACCATATCCAGGTCACACCCACTTGAAGTGGCCTCCTTTGATAGTCATTTTTATTGCCTGTATACAGCGTTCCACTAGGCCATTTGATTGCAAATATCTGAATGATAAAGTGTGATACTCAAAACCACATTCCTTAGTGAATTGCTTAAAGAAAGCAGAGTAACAATGTAGGTCATTACAACTGATAATCTCTTTGGGATTCCCTGTTCCACCCAAATTTTTCTGGTTAAATTCATGACCTTCTGACTAAATAAGTACTTTAATTTTCTGCTAAATAGATATTTGAAGTAGTAGTTCACTATTACCATATAGTTAGATCTGTTGAAGTGAAACAGGTCTGCAGCTATTATCTGCCATAGTCTAACTGCAGTCTCGTGCTGCATCAGGAATCTCATACTCTGCGATTTCTGTTTTTCCTGGCACATAACAGACTGCACTGTTTACGTATTTATTGATCTTATTCCAGAATAGACAGTTTTTTTTTTTTTGTTCTCAATTTGCACTTTTCGCTCTCTTGATACCCATAATAGACCTGGTGTATTATCTGTTGTTGCAATGACTTGAGTATTATAATCTAATCATCCTTGGTTAAGATCACATTTTTGATGGTCAGCTCATCCTAATAGGGCCACTAGGGTCGCATTCTTGGTCAACCCTCCTTAATGGTGTCAGGTCAGCCTCACACAATCAAATCCCTCAGCTCACAGAGTGACATCTGCATTTGTGACCTAGTACATTTATGTCTATTTCTTTGCTGAGAATTGTACAAAATCAACCCTGAGGTCAAGGTTTATTGCTTCCTTGGCTTTCTTGTTGGGTATCTTTGAGAAACCGTCAGCTAAAGTCATTTCCTTGTGTGGACAATACGCAATGGTTAGGTTATAATATGCAGTAATATTCAAGGTGGGCTGCAGTCAGGTTCTTCACATTGATCATTTCGAGTGATCTGTAATCACTCTCAACTTGGGATGAACAACCGTAGAGGTACATCCTGAAGCTCACACCCAAACATGACTGTAAGCAGCTTGTGTTCGATGTTAGCATATAACTGCTCTTTTTCCATTAAAAACTAATTTGCTGAAAGGATTTTTAATAGCTTTTGGTCTTCCTGTATTTGGTTTCATTCTTTAATAGATCTCTCAGGAGAGATGTGAGATCTGAGAGATGCGAAATGAAGGGTGTCAAGTAGGTGATGATCCCCAACATCTTTTGTAGGTCAGTAATGTTCATAGGACTGGGCAATGCAGTTCTTTGGTTTTGCCATATATTATGACATCATCGACTAAACCTACAGTGCCAAGGAATTTCTCCAATCAATATCATATCTATATTTTTGCATGAAGACATCTTGCAACATCACTAACCCAAGGGACATTCACTGAAGCAAAATCTTTCAAATGTTGAGTTAACAGAAGTCAGTACATGGGATTCAGCGTCTAGCTTGACAGACCAGTACCTATATTTTACATTCAGTTTAGTGAAATACTTAGCATCAACGAGCTTGTGTGTGAACTCTTCCATTGTGGAAGTCTTGTAGTAGCATCACATGATCATCCCATTTTCCCTTGTCTTTGACCCATTCTGTTGATTCACTTATTTTCCATATGATGCCTTGTTTCACCATATCTTTTAGAGTAGCTTGGATTTCATCTCTCTGTGAGTAAAACGTTTCCAGGGTGCATGAAGTATGGGATTGCTATTTGGTTTAAAATGTACTAGTAATTAGTACATATGCCTGTCTCCTTTTTTTTTTTTACATAGGCATCACCACTTATCAAGGCCCAGAGACCACTCGAGGGTAAGGATTAAGAGTGTACATTAGTCAATTTGGCAATATAGTAATCGTTAGTAATGGAAATTCGATAAATTTGTTAAGTGGAACAGCTCATTAAGAACTTGTTTACATTGAACTTGAAGACAATCAGACTGTAGTCAGCTGGAAAGCAGGAAAAACTGAAAACAGTTCCACAGGTGTGCACTTCTAAGAAAGAAGCTTTGTTCATGGAATCAATGTTTAGGTTTAGGCACAGATAAAGAGTGGAGGGAATTATTGATAGTGCTTTCAGCTAAACGAGTGTTTCTTGTGAAAGTTTGGCAAGAGGGGGACCATAGATTGAAGCTCAGTTGAGCACTTGCAATGAAAATAAAAATAAAGGAAAGACAAACTTGCAACATCTCTTCTGTGAGATAGAGGTTACAGAGAAGAGAAAGGACATATTCTACGAGGCTACAAAGTCTATTTTGAATTCTATCAAAGCAGGATAAGTCCTTTCTAGTAGTCCCTGCCCAGATGTGGCAGCAGTACTCCATCCGTGTACGTACCTGCTCTTATATAGAGAATTGAATCAGCAGTGCCATGTCTACAGGATTGATAGAAGGATCCCATCATTTTTCCAGCAGCCTTGGAAACAGATTTGATGCATGTGTTCCATTTCAGATCAGGAGCAAAGGTCAAGCCAAAAAGCTTGTTAAAACATGAGGTCTACCCAAGGTGAGAGCCATTCATTTCAATTGATGCCAGATGGGGATCAGAGCGTTGATGATGTAAAGATAGAAGCTTGGTTTTAGATACATACACAGACTTGTAGTCTATATTTGAAACACCTTCCCCAACACAACCTAAAATCAAATTACCAAACCTTCATATGCTTTAGACTAAATTTGTAACACTGTTTCTTATATTTTCTCTACTGTTCTCTCTTGCCCGTACTTTAATCAACCATATTTCTGACAGTATAGATGCAGCACTCACACTAGATAATAACACCCAAGTACAAGTATTTGGGGGTTTTAATGTCCACTACTGTAGTTGGCTTGATTTCTCGAGCTACACAGAAATTGGAAGTAACACACATAACTCCTCTATAGCTCATTCTCTGATACAGACAGTTATGTTCCTGACACGCCTCCCAGATAATGATGATCAGCAAGCCTCATTTCTAGATCTACTCCTAACGAGAGATTGTGTAATAAATGTCCATAGGTCACTTGGGAACGCCAATCACCTTGTAATATTTCTAGACATCACCCTTAGTTCTCCACCTCAAACTGAGGAGCCAATGCTCAAAATGACAAGATGCTTCAAAAAGGTTAACTTTGAAACCATCAGAGAACATATCAGAGATGCCTCATGGACTGATATATTTTCTCTTCCTGCTGAACAATGTTCCATTGAGACAATTGAATGATGCAAAGAAAGTATTGAAGCACATATTCTCACATGGAAGTATTATAGCAAGCCTTACTCTTCTATATGCTAGAAATAATTGTTAGAGTGAAATAGCCGTGGCCAAGGAAAGGCATATTGAGGTGACCAGAAAACATATTGGATTGTAAAAAGAAGAACTTGTAATTTCTGAAAAATTTATAATAGTGTTATGAATACTGGACAATCAACAACCATCTTAAGGTCACATGCATGACATACTTGACTGGTCGTTTGTCTCCAACTCCACCTTAGACACCATAAACCATTCCCAACAAAATTTTCCTTCATGGACAGAAGCCATACACATAGATCTGAAAATCACCCCTTCTCATATTCATATCATAAAAAGTTAGACACATTGAAAGTGTGTGGGCCTGATCTCATCCCTGCTATACTAATTAAGAAATGCTCCACTGAACTAGCCCTATCCTCTCCAGCAGTTGAGTAAACGATATCGTTTTGAAGAGAGATGGTGTTAAAATCTCCCTAAAGAATAATAGAAGGTGAACTGTTTCTGTATTCTGGAAAACGCTCTTATAATTCCAAAATTTAAACAAAATATATTTTGTTTAAATTTTGGAATTAGAAGAACGTTTTCCAGAATACAGAATGTTTCTGTATTCTGGAAAACGCTCTTATAATTCCAAAATTTAAACAAAATATATTTTGTTTAAATTTTGGAATTAGAAGAACGTTTTCCAGAATACAGAAACACAGTTCATTATCTGGGAGGAGTGTCAAGAACATAACTGTCTGTGTCAGAGAATGAGCTATAGAAAAGCTATGTGTGCTATTTCCAATTTCTGTGTAGCTCGAGAAATCAAGCCAACTACAGTAGTGGACATTAAAATCCCCAAATACTTGTACTTGAGTGTTAGTACCTAGTGAGAGTGCTGCATCTATCCTGTCAGGAACATGGTTGATTTAGGTACAGTCAAGAGAGAACAGTAGCGAAAATAGAAGAAAAAGTGTTGCAAGTTTAGTCTAAAGCATATGAAGGTTTAGTAATCTGATTCATTCATTAAAAATGTCTGACAAGATGATTAGTTACACTCTGTTGATCTCCATCGTCCTTAAGCCATTTACAACCGTGATAATTCAGAAAAAAAGGCCAATGACTTTAGTCAATTTGACGTTGCAAAGAAAAAAAAAAGAGCACACAAATCTTCAGCTCACTGCAGCAGCGTCGTCCATCAGTACTTTCTATAGACCCGTTTTCACATCTGTCTCATCTGCTTCAATGGCCTGTTTTTATAAAAGACAGAGTCCTCTAAATTTGCATATTTGCATATGTGCATGAGAGCACACGAGGTCCAGTGAAACTGCATTGTTATATAACGCTGCAGGCGCCATCTTGGACCCTTTTCAGCATCATGACGCTGTGTCGGCAAAGTGCACACTGAGGCCGTTTAAGAGGTAAGCCTGCGTTACCACAATTTTCGCCACACTCCCCCCTGATATCATCATCACAGAGAGGGTAGGGACACGGTGGCCTTTTTCTTCAGGTGCTTCTTCGGAGAGGGGGACCGGGGGCTTCATCCTCACCTGTGCTTTCATTCTCAGTTTCAGGGTCGGTGAACCTAAGGCTGCTAATCTTGGGGTCACTGTCCGACGAAGTCGGCATAACCCAAAATGATGGTTCACTGGTCATGAATCCAGTCTCACTCTCATCGCCGAATGGCGGCTGCGCGTGTGATGTCAATCAAAGATCCTTGATGTGATGGGGCGCCCCATCAACCCGCACTGATTGTGGGCTGATCACCTCAGTAACATGCCCGGTACCGTAGCATGTGGTGCACTTGCCATGGGGGTTCTTAACCAAGATGGCATCCCCCTCTTTGATACTCTCTCCCATCACCTCTGGCTTGGGCAGTGGGCTGGTCTCCATGCCTCTCACCCTGACATGGTATCTGTGCAGTGCTTTGGTTGGTGCAGTAGAGGGTTAAATGTCGTCCTTAGGGGTGACATTATACCATTAGACCGCCTCAGGCACCATACACCCCTTCCTAGCTGCGATGGTCTTTACAGTCCTGCGGTTTCTCTCGATAATTTCATTTCCACGCAGACGTATACCCCAGCTGCGAGTCCTGCTGGCGAAAGGGTCCCCACAATGCAAATCTAGATGGTTCGCAATCGATAAGCATCAAAAAATGCCCACCGTTGTGGTGAGTTACGTCCATTGCAAGCCTGTTTCAATTTACTCTTACATTCAGTTTTCCCTTCTTCCACTGGACGGGTGCTGGGTCAGTCGACCAACAGATCTCGCAGCTCCCCACAACAGATTTCACATCTCTCTTTGACACATGGGGGTCCACCAGCCTGGCGAAGTAAAGGGTTCGGTTTACACTGGGGTGCCCGCTTTGGCAATGGACATTAGCAACATAGTACGGGCTAAGCCGACGCCTAACTGTGGCGCAATGCACAGGTGCTGGTTCGTTCACTTCTTTTGGCAGGTTCAGCCAACGACGTGGCACTCTGGTCTGGCGATCGGCATGATTCTGACAGGACTGCACCAGTGTTATATCTACAGACAAGTTGAATTCCTTGACAATCCCAGTCAGGTTAGCAAGTCGTCTCTGTATTAGTATTTCGGCTGATGCCTTCGTTGTCAACCGTGCTTTCCCACTCAAGGCATCAGCTATCCACCGATGCACACACGTAGAGTCTGTGGTGAGGTCAGAGAATTAATGGAAAGGTGAGACAATGCATCTGCTACTACGTTCTGCTCACCCGAGATATGTCGGATATTGCTGGTAAATTACGAAACAAAATCCAATTGGCGTGTTTCGCGGGAAGAATATTTGTCCAGCTTAGAATGAAGTGCGTATGTAAGCGGATGGTGATCAGTGTAGATCACAAATTGACGACCCTCATGTGAATGTTGGAAGTGTTTCACTGCGAGGTACATTGCCAGCAGTTCACGGCCAAACGTGCTGTAATATTGTTCTAATATTTGTCACGAAAAGTATGCGAGAGGTTGTAACTGTTGTTGGTGCTGCTGTTGCAACACTACACTTACAGCTGTGCCTGATGCGTCAATGACCAGTGAAAACTGGGCATCGGGTGTTTCGTCGGGTCCCTGTAATTTCTATGCCCCCACATGGTGACCGCTGCTACTACATTTTAGAGCGGGAAGGAAAGAACCAGAAACGCATTCGTTCACATCAAATACTTTATTTAGACTCCCCCTGATATTAACCAAGGGCAAGTAACTCTTTATTATTACACATCTCCGTTTGTCGAAATCCTTTTTTTTTTCCTTCTTTATTTACAAACAGTTTTAACCTTTATTTACAAACAGTTTTAACCTTTATTTACAAACGGTAACATTTATTATCTTTGCAAACAAAGTCTTTCAAGTAGTTCGTTTTTTTTTGATAATCGTCCTCTGCTTGATATAGTTGTCACCTGTTTTTGCTTAACTTCGCTTCTTCTGGAGAAGTTGTCTACATTTTCCAAAATAGGTAGTAAATGTTTTCTGTTCCTTTTTAGACTTTCTCCAGAGTTCAACTTTACTGTATATGTCCTATTTTTCTTATTTGTTGCTGTGACTATACCAGTATTCCTCCACATTTTCTCTTCATCCGTTTTCTCTCGGATTCTGTGTCCCACTCTTAGTGGTTTCAAGTCTTTACTTCCATGTCTTTTATCGTAATTTATTTTACTTTTTGTTTTGTAAACCCCATCTCTCTCTCTTTTACTTTTCGTAAATTTGGCCATTTGGGTTTTAATTTATTTGGATGACTGGGTAAAGTTGTTTTAATTTTTCTACCCATCAAGAGTTCTGCTGGACTAACTCCCGTAGCAGTTATTGGTGTACTTCGGTAAGCCATTAATGCGAGAAATATGTTTGGCTGTCGTAATATTCTTTTCGCAATTTTCACTGCGCTTTCGGCAGCTCCATTCGCCTGAGGGAAATGCAGACTCACTGTGGTGTGTGTGAATCCATATTGTTTTGCAAATTCTTTGAAATATGTGCTTGTGAACTGTCCTCCATTATCACTTACTATCTCCTCAGGTATTCCCCATCGAGCAAATATTTCTCGTAATTTCCCAATTATCGTTTTGCTGGTTAGTGGATTTAATCTCGCGATTTCCAAGTAACGGGAGAAATAGTCTGTTACGACTAATTAATTTTCTCCCTCCAATTTTAGGATGTCTGTCCCCAATTTCTGCCATGGCCTATCTGGCAAAGTAGTTGGTTTCAATGTTTCATTGGGATTTGCAGCACGATGACTATTGCAAAAATCACATCGTCTAATGAGATCTTCTATTTCTTGTGATATTCTCGGCCACCATACTGACATTTTGGCTCGTTCTCGGCATTTGTTTAACCCCAGATGTCCTGTATGTATTGCTTGTAATATTTCTGCTCTGAGATTTTGTGGAACCACTATTCGATCTTGATAAAATAAAATTTCCTGATGAACTGATAGATCATTCCTAAAGTTAAAGTAAGGTTTAACTCCCTTGTTTAATCTATCCTCCTTGCTCGGCCAACCATTTGATGTTAAATGGATAATCTCCTGTAGTTTTGAATCCTTAGATGTAGCATTCCTAATTTCTTTTAATTTTCTATCAGTAGCTGATCTGGTCTTTATGATAGTGTCTATATACATTTCTACATCTTTCTCCATGGTGCTTTCTGCTTTTTCGGTTGGACTTCTAGACAGTGCATCTGATACCAGCAAAAGTTTCCCAGGAACATACTCTGCTATAGGATTGTATCTCCTAAGTCTCATCAACAGTCTTTGACATCTCAAAGGAGTGTTATTCAGATCCTGAGTATTTATCAACGGTACCAAAGGTTTATGATCTGTTAGAAGACAAAACTGATTTAGTCCCGCGATGTATCTGTCAAATTTCTCACAGGCCCATACGCTCGCTAAACATTCTTTTTCAATTTGAGCATAGTTTTGTTCTGTTTGTGTCAGCGTACGAGAGGCATAAGCTATGATTCTCAATATTTTATTTTCTTCTTGGAAAATGGCAGCGCCAAGTCCATAGCTGCTCGCATCCGCACTAATCGTGATGGGCTTTTTTGGATCATAATAAGTCAATATCGGTGCCTGTGTCAATAGTTCTTTAACACTTTGGAATGACTTTTCTTGAGGTTCATTCCAAGCCCAAACCGTATCTTTTTTCAATAATTCCAGCATTGGTTGTAATGCCACTGCTAAGTTAGGCACAAATTTCCCTAGATACTGACTCATTCCCAAAAATCTTCTGAGCTCTGTGACTGATGTAGGGGCAGACAACTTTTTTATCGCTTCTAACCGTTCTTCAGTGGGTTGTATCCCCTTAGCTGATATGCTGTGTCCGAAGTATTTTATAATGCTTTTCCTGAATTCGCACTTCTCTTTTTAATTTTATTCCTGCTTGCTCTATTATTTTTAGTGCTACTGTAAGCCTTCTATCATGTTCCTCCATCGTTTTCCCATGAATTAATATGTCATCTATTATGACGTATGACGTGAACACCTTCCACATTTTCTAGAAGCTTGGACATTTTCCGTTGAAAAATTTCCGGTGTTGATGATATTCCAAAGGGCAATCTTTTTTTTTTTTTTTACATAAACGGCACCACTTATCAAGGCCGATAGGCCATTCAAGGATAAGGGTTAAAGAGTGTAGAGTAGTTAAAAGGACAATATAGTAATCGATAGTAATGGAAGTTCAGTAAATTTGTTAACTTAAGTGGAACGGCTCATTAGAAATTTGTTCACGTTGGACTTGAAGACAACCATATTATAGAAAGCTGGAAAGCAGGAAAACGGAAGACAATTCCACAGGCGTGCAGTTCTAAGAAAGAAGCTTTGATCATGGAATCTATGTTTAGGTTTAGGTACAGATAAAGAGTGGGGAAAATTATTGATAATGTTTTCAGCTAGTCTCGTGTTTCTTGTGAAAGTTTGGCGAGGGGGGACCATAGATTGAAGCTCAGTTGAACACTTTCCATGAAAATAATGATAAAGCAGAGACAAACTCGCAACGTCTCTTCTGTGAGACAGAGGTTGAAGCGAAGAGAAAAGGACATCTCCCACCAGGCCAAGAAGTCTATTTTGAACTCTATCAAGGCAGGACAAGTTTTTTCTAGCAGCTCCTGCCCATATGTGGCAACAGTACTCCATCCTTGGACGTATCTGGCTCTTATATAGATAGAGAATTGCATCAGCAGTGAGATATCTACTGGATCGATAGAAGGATCCGACCATTTTTCCAGCGGCCTTGGCAACAGATTTGATGTACGTATTCCATTTAAGATCAGGAGTAAAGGTCAAGCCCAGAAGCCTGTCAAAACTTGAGGCCTCCTCAAGACGAGAGCCATTCATTTTAATTGATGCCAGATGGGGATCAGAACGTTGATGATGTAAAGATAGAAGCTTGGTTTTAGATGCATTAAAAGTAACCAGACACTCCTTTCTCCATTGTACAACGTGATCAAGATCAGAGGAGAGAGAATCAGAGAGAACTTGGTCGTTTACTGTCTTAGATGTGCTACCATAGATGGTAGTGTCATCAGCAAAAATGTCTACGAATGATGTAAGGATGTGATTTGGAAGATCATTAATGTAGATCAGGAAAAGAGTTGGGCCCAGGATCGACCCCTGAGGGACTCCAGCATTTATACTGTGAGCTTCTGATTTTCGCCCATCAACTACTACTCTTATGAACCTATCAGAGAGAAATGATTTAATAATTGAGAAGACATTTCCAGCAATACCATAGCTGGAGATCTTGTGAAGTAAACCTTTATGCCATACCCTATCAAAGGCCTTTGATATGTCAAGAGCAATTGCCCTAGAAAGGTTGCCTCTGTCGAGAGATTCGCTAATCCTATGAGATATAACTGTAAGCACATCTGCTGTAGATCTAGCAGAACGGAAACCATATTGTGTATCACTAAGAAGGTTATTTTTGCTGAGATGGTTGATTACTTCTCTATTTAACACAGATTCCAGCAACTTACTCATGACGCACAGGAGACTTATTGGCCTGTACTGAGAGGGGGATGAGCGATCACCTGAATTCTTAAATACAGGGCATACTGATGAGATTTTCCAGGGTGATGGGAAGCAATTCTCCTTAAGACAACGTTTAAACAGTTTTGTAAGCATGGGTGCTAGTTCTGGTTGAAGTTTTTTGAGTACTATAATTGGAATACCGTCAGGGCCGATTGCTTTACTGGAATCAAGGTTTTTGATTAGCTTGGCAACATCACATACAGATATTTGTATATCACATAGTGTGTTTTCTGATACAGGAGGAAATATTGGGGGTTGGCGGCCTTGGTCGCAAAGGGTAGAATTGACTGCAAAGTTCTTGGCAGAGAGTTTGGCTTTGTCTGATGCTGACGAGATTAACTCAGGTCTATTGATGATAGTTGGGATGGAGCACACGCTTCTGCTCAAGATTCTGTTTGCAATTTGCCAAAACTGGTGGGAACCAAGCCGCTGCTCAGCTACTTTGGACTTGACGGACTGAGCATATAACTCTCTTGCGTTCTTTATTACTTTCTTACAATGGTTGCTGGCAGTCCTGAAAGCGGCTTTAGTTTCCATACATCTATTACGTTGTAAGCAGTGGAAAAAGTGATTTCTGTGTGCAATACCAGCAGCACATTCTGGAGAAAACCATGGCTGGCTGTTAGGTTTTTGCTGGAACTTTTTCGAGCGTATGAAATTGTCTATACCTACAATTAACCATTCTGTCAGGTCTGATACTATAGACGACACATCCTTTTTAAACATGGAACGCAGAGGAAGATCCGATATAAATGTACGGAAACTATCCCAGTCAGCCATAGTGTATCGATATACTGTACGATGGAGAGGTACATCTGAGGACTTATTACATTTCATTTTTATCTTAATTGATACAACTGAGTGGTCGGAAGATCCAAGAGGAGACAGAATGGAAACTGAACATAGTTCAGGGCAAGTTGTGAGAAAAAGGTCTAGGAGACTTGCATACTGGCCGTCATTGTCGGGCACACGGGTGGGTTCGTGAACAATCTGAGTGAGGTCATAAGCAATGGAGAAATCATGACAGAATCTCCCCTCATCATCGGTCTTGTTTGAGTGGGTCAACCATTCCACATTGTGAACATTGAAGTCTCCACATACGTGAATGTTAGCTGAAGGATATGCTAATAGAACTTGGTCAATTTTCTCAGATACGCTTTTAAAGATAGTAACTCCGCTGTTATGGGGGCGATAGAGAGTAAATATAAATGCCGTAGTGTGAGCTAGTGCTACTCAGAAGCACATATAGGGTAAGTTAGGATCTTCTCTGGAGATGTCCCTACCACATGGAAAGCCATCTTTTATATAGGCACATATTCCATGCCCATGGCGATCTTGGGGGTCAGTTTTGGAAGTTAGGTTGGAGTATCCTTTAATTACAAACTCATTTAGGGAAATAGTCTGTCCAATTCCAGTTTCACTTAAAAAGAAAAGGTCTGGTTTAGTCTCCTGTAATTGGGCTTCAACCTCTGGAAGGTTAGAACGTAGACCTCTGATGTTGGAGAAGGAGACATGGTAGTGGGGATCTACGTTTAAAACAATATCTCCCGAATGGGGTTATGAAAGTCGTAAGCAACCGACTCTCTTTTGCCAATGGAATTTGGTGAAACCCACTGGCTGCATCCAGTTTTGAAAATATCACTGAGCCTTTCAATTTGGGTGATATATCCTCCAAATTCGGCAGCATATAATATTCGCGTTTTACTGCTGAATTTAATTTTTTTAGATCGACACACAACCGTACTTCTCCGTTTTGTTTTCTCACCGGAACGATTGGACTGCACCAATCCGTTGGTTGTGTGACTTTCTTGATCACACCATCGTCCTCTAAATGTCGAAGTTCCTTCTTTACTTTTGGCATAATGGGAAATGCTATCCGTCAAGCCGTCGGGGTACAATACGGTTTCACACCGTCTTTTAACGCTATTTCCACTGGGTCTGTTTTCATGACTCCAGTTACCTCCCCTTTGTTTACATTTGACACGAATTTAACCAAATTCATTCGATACGCTGTTTCTCTCGATAGCAAGTTGTCTGTACTGCTATCAATAACATGTATTTCGAATGAGTATCTGCTATCCTTATGTCTCATATCAACCGTAAACTTCCCTATACAGTTCAATATACCTCCGGGGCTTTTGTATATGCCATATGCTGGTTTCAAAACAGGGTTTTTTCTCAAGCTACGAAACGTTTCGTAATTGATAACATTTATGTCCGCTCCGGTGTCGATTTTAAAAATTAAATTATTTTCACATACCTTTAACCGCACGTTCCATGGGTCTGTTGCATTTTCTCTGAATTCTTTTCTTTTATAAATAGCCCCAAGAAAGTATTCCTCTGACGTATGCTTTTCCACTTGTCTGACATTATGGGCTTTGAATCTGCAACATATCGCGAAGTGATTTATTTTGTCACAGTTTGGACATCGTTTTCCGTTCGCTGGACAATAATCTTGCCGTTTGTGTTTTTTTTGTTACATTTTCCACATCTCTGTTGCTGCGTTTCTTTTTGTGGATAATTTTGTTTCCATTCGTTTTGTTTTACTGCGTCGACCAATTTTTCCTTCATTTCAGCCATTTGCTGTCTCACTTGTTCGTAGCTGCGTGCTATTTCTATAGCCTTTTCCAAGCTTTGGTCATCTCTAAGTTGTAGTTTTTTGGATAGCTCTCCACTTCTTAACCCGATGACCAGCCTGTCTCTTATTTGGTAAATTTTGTGTGGAAAATCACAGTTCTCCGATAGTTCGTGAAGTCCCCGAATAAATTGTTCTATCGATTCACCTTCCTTTTGTGTTCTGAGGTGAAATTTTGCGCGCTCATGTATAATATTTTTTTTTGGCATGAAGTGGCCTTCAAATTTGTTCAGTATCACGTCGAAACTCTTTTCATCTTCCTTTTTCTTGAAAGAGAACGACTTATATATCTGTTCGGCGTCCGGTCCCATACAATACACAAGCGTGCTAATTTGTGTATCGGGTGACTCTTCATATAATTTTGTCGCACTACGAAAATGTTGAAATCGCTCTCGCCATGTCCTCCACTGGTTCGGTTGCGTAAAGTCAAAACGCTCTGGGGGCTGAAGTCTAAACATATTTCTTTTTGAAATAGTTGACGTTAATCCTTTTTTTTTCTTTTTTTTTTTTTCGTTATAAGGTTTCCTTACCCAAAGAAAAAAATTCATCCCAATCTGACACCATGTTTCGTCGGGTCCCTGTAATTTCTATGCCCCCACGTGGTGACCGCTGCTACTACATTTTAGAGCGGGAAGGAAAGAACCAGAAACGCGTTCGTTCACATCAAATACTTTATTTAGACTCCCCCTGATGTTAACCAAGGGCAAGTAACTCTTTATTATTACACATCGGGTACAGGTGTGCAAGTAGAGATGTTGTCGCTAGTTTTGTTTTCACTTCATTGAAAGCTTTGAGCTGGACCTCATTAAGTGAGATTTGCTCATTTTCTTCTTCCTGTTATGTAACAGGTAGGAAAGAGGAGCTAGAGAGAATTCACATTGCCTCCATGCAACCGCATGGAGGCAACGTGGATTCTCTCCCAGGTATGCATGTCAAACACTAGCTGCTGCTGCAATTGGTTCCTGTTCCTTACAGATATTTCGAGCTCGGGCCAATAACTCATCCATTGTCAATTCATCAATTCATGATGATGCCCACAATAATTTACTGATCTCCTTAGGTAAGCCTACTAAAAAGTGTTGCGGACCAGGATATAATAATCCTAACTCGCTACAAAAAGAAAATAATGAAATGAATGGAAGGAAGGAAAGAAACTCAACAGCTGAATAAAATAAACATGTCGTTTATCTTCTGTTGAAAATAAATGGCTTAGAGGGAACACGTGTTCAGTCCAGTCATTGACGACTATGCGCGTGAAAAAAAAGAGGAAAGAGAAATGGAAATCCCACATGTAGAAAAGGAAAGAGAGAGAGAGTGTTGGCCTCAGCAAAGCCACGCATGCATGGTAGCAGTCGTCCACATGGAAGTGTCTTCAGGCCACAAGCTGTGAATGTGAACTTGTCTGGTTGATGAACCAAGGCAAAAGGGAAGAAAGAGGAAGTTGAACGTTGTTGTTGACTTTTATACCGGGGTCAGTGTTCTGACTGTGCATGTTTGGATTTCCTTTAAAGGGAAGTGACGTTGCGTATGTGTGCACGTATGTGTGTACGTTAGTGTGTGTGTGTGTATGCACATGAATGTGAGTGTATGTACGTTAACGTGAATATATGTATGTGTGTATGTGTGTGTGTGTGTGTGCGTACATGTGGGTGTGTGTAGGTGAGGACAAAAACATGTTCGAACGAAAGGCACGGCTTAATATCTTGTTGTTGACCCCACCAAACAGTACAGATAACTTTCTTAGGTCGGCTAGGTACATGTCAACCATTTCCTTGGGGTGAAGTCACCGTTTGTCAGGTATCAAGTAAAAGTCGAATCTGTCCATTTTTGTTTTTTTTCTTTCCTGCTTTTTGAGTCACCACACACCAAGGGCCGAAATAGTATATAATTAAATAACTCGTGTGTTATTTCTTCTGCCCTTCACATCAACAATTTCTTGGTTAAGTTTGACACTGTTGTCCTAACTTCCAACTTCCAAACTTCTGTATATGTAGCGCACCTTCCCTCAACTCCAAAAGCACTTCTGCTGATTGAACTTACTTCTTCAAAATCCAACTTCAAAATGAACATATTCTCTGAAAAACCAACCCTCTTTTATCTTTTTTTTTTTTTTTTTTTTACACAGTGATCACCACTTATCAAGGCCTGGAAGCCACTCAGGGATAAGGGTTATTGCAAGTACATTACGTTTGTGTGGAGATTTGTATGAAGTGTTTACTTAAGGGGGCGGTTCATTAGGAATTTGTTAACGTTGGACTTGAACACATCCAAGTTGTAGTCAGGTGGGAAGCAGGCAGACGGAACAGAGTTCCACAGGCGTGCAGTTCTAAGAAAGAAGCTTTGTTCATGGAATCCACGTTTTGATTTAGGCACAGATAAAGAGTGGGGGAAATTTTTCATAGTGGATTCAGCTAGACGGGTGTTTTTCGTGAAAGATTGGCGAGGGGGGACCAGAGATTGGGTTTCAGACGAGCATCTGCCATGGAACAGCATCTCATCTGCATATCAGGTGGTAATATTGCAGATATATAAAGAGATAAGGTAGCCATTTTTGTTTCTTTCTTCTTCATTCATTTTGTTCCATGACTGACCCGTTGAATTATGCACACATGCTAGTTAGGTAAGTCACGTGTTTCCCTACAGTAACAGATGCTAACAATGAGGAACTGGGTACCATACTGCTTCACAAATTTTAGGATGGATCTACAAAGTCAATAGCACACGCTTTAAGAACGTTGCTGCCCACAGAACAAAATTATAGTCAAATTGAAAAAGAGAGTTTAACAATAATTTACACTGTAAAAGTTTCACAGGTTTTATACAGAATTTTTGGTTCGGAAAAAGATATACCAATACACATGGCAAATACATGGTACATTGGAGCATAATTCTATTGAATTATAATTTTAAAATAGAATAGGTACTGTCAAAAAGGATAAGTCAAAAATGACTTAACAAGACTGATGCCTAAAATCTGGGACCATTTGAAAAAACAGTAATAACGGCACTAAGAGATGAAACTGAATTGTTGGGTCTGTTATGCAATATAATTAGAGAACTTCAAGTGATGTAGGAAGATATGAAAAAACCAGTTGAGAAAGATGATTTCATTAGTACAATGAAAAAGCAAGTCTGGAAATAGTGTGTCACCCTTTTTTCTATATGTGACCACTGTTGCGGACCAGGATATAAAATACCCTAACTCACTACAAGAAAAAATAATGAAACGAATTGAATGAAAGAAACAAAGAACTCAAATGCTGGAATAAAATAAACATGTTGTTTATTTTCTGTTGAGAAATGAAAGTCTTCGTGTACACGTGTTCATTCAGCCGTTGACGTGGAAAGAAAGGGGGAATGCAATAGAGAAACGCGAAGTGGCAAGCCGTCTGTAGAAAGAAAGGATTAAGCTCAGTAGAGCGTCACGCACATGTCTGTGTCGATGGACCAAAGCGAAGGGGAGATAGAGTGGCGTTAGAGCACGCGGTCGGTTCGTCGACTAAGCAGCTCGAACGCTGGTCCGGACGAAAAAAGGGAAGTTGACAGGTTTTGTTGACTTTTATACTGGGGTCAGTGTTCTGACTGCGCATGTCTGGCTTTCACTTTAAAGGAAGTGACGTCACAGCTCGGGTGTGTGTGTGTGTGCACGTTAGCGTGTGTGTATGCGCATGAATGTGAGTGTGTGTATGAGGATGTGTATAAGCGCGTGTGTGTGTGTGTGTGTATAAGCGTGTGTGTGTGTGTGTGCGTATGTGCGTGCGTAAGTGTGGGGGTGTATATGTGAAGAAAAACGTGTTCGGACACCACATATTGCTATATGCAGATAGAGTAGTAATGCCAACTACTCTGCAGAAGAGAGGACTCAAAGGATTCCACACAAGAGAAATCGAATATACAACACATGGGGATGGATTGAGAGAATTTATTGAAGACAAACAAAGAATTATGGAATTTTTATACAGAAAAGAACATAATAAGAAAGATGGGAGTTGTCAGACTTGCAACAATTTCTATCAGTATTTTGTTTAATTTTCGATTTTTGAGCAATTATCAAGCTTGACTATGACTTAGATTAAACCACTATTTTGTTTTTCGTTCTACTACGACAAACTTTAAATTACTTTTATTTTTAACTAAAAACACTTTAAAATAAGTTAAAATACAAAAAACTCATCAAGGTAGATAGAAGAGTAACTTAGTAATATTTATCGGTTGTGTATTTATTATTTTTTATGCGTTTGTTTGCTTTGTTGGCTATTCTGGAAAATCACACAAAACCGCTATTGCTAGAATGAAGGGTTATGTTAATTGGAAGATTTTTTTTTCTCCCCTATTTTACGTAATAATAAATTGATTTCATATAATATGTTTAGCACGTCATAATTTTTTAAAATATAATGTTTGCACATATTGCCTTTCCGATAAAATAATGAAAAAAAAAAAAAAAAAAATGAGTAAAATAATGATAATTTGTCAATTAAGTAGGGGCGAGAAAAAATTTCTTATTCGCGGGTTTTTCTTCGTGTTAAAGGGAGATAATTTCGCGGACTTTTTCATTTCTACCTGACGGTCCTCTTAATCTAAAGATAAAGCTCACCGTTTTACTTATCGTTTTATTTCTGAAATAAGAAGTCTTCATTTCCCCCCGAAGCATTTCTCGTTTATTTCACCCCAGCAATGTCCGATTCGAGTGAAGATGAAAAAGACTCCCAACTTCCAAGTGGCGATGAATGTAAACAGAGGTGTGAAGCATTTGCGAATGTGACCGGCACCGATTCAGCCCTTGCCATGTTTTTCTTACAGAATGTTAAATGGGATCTTCAAGTGAGTAACGAAAACTTTTTAAATATTTAAATATATATATATGATGAGAATAATGGAAATATTATTCCGACGAAATGAAGAGATAAAAAAAATGAACAAACCAAGTTATGATACTATCTCGCTTTTCGGCAAAACTTTTATAAAAACTCGAAAGTTATTTTTATTTTGTCCACGATGTAAGAAAAAAATGGTTTATGTACGTTTTCCGCGCTAACAAAAATAATAAAAAAAGTTTTTTTTTTCTTTTTTACGACCTGCCCCGGTGTAGTATAAACACCTCCAACCACCCCGGCACCCCATGTTAAGACGGCTTTCAGAATATCTCCCCAAACCTCCCCATGTTAAGAACGGCTTTCGAGGTGTGGGGGGGTATTCCGAAAGCTGTTCTTAACATGGGGAGGCTGGGGTGTTTATAATACGCTGGGGCACGTCGTAAAAATTTAAAAAAAAAAAAAAAAATGGTCATTCAAATCGAATAATCGGTACTTCACGTGGACGTGGACCCTGCGTAAACTTTTTTAATGACTACTCCCTGAAAGCGCATGCACAAAAGGTTTGCATTGGTTTATTTAATCACGAAAACTGTTTGAGGCCAAGAAAAAAGGCCAAAAGCATAAATTGGGAGGGGGGGTGTTACTTATCAAAAAACAGTAAATGAAACTGCAGAAGCACCTGTTAAATGTTGTACAAGTTCTATAATCGAATAACCCCCCCTAAAAAAAAAAAAAAAAACGAAAAATAAAAATGTTTTTTTTTATACCGCTCGTGTAAATTTATTTATTTGTTTTTATTTATTTATTTATTTTTTTTTTTTTAGATCAATTAAAAAGCATCAAACTAACACTGAAAAATGGACCACATTTCTTTGTTTTTGAAAACTTTCTTATTTCAAATGTCTGCTAAAAAAATTCTTCCGCGATGTGACAAGTCATTTTACTATGCGTGTGCACGCATAAAAATAGCATAAACAAAGGGCGGTGAGAGGCAGGCACTAGGCAGTGATGCACAAACTAGTGCGAGGGTTCAGGGGTTAATACCATGCAAACGGTAAATTTGCGACGTGTTTGAATATAAGATTCGTTATCAGCGACCCCGAAAACATGAAGAACCAAATTTTATTGGTCGATGTTCTGTTGTAGTTAAAGTAAACATTTACCGAAAAAATAATAAGCAAAAAATAAAAATATTTAGTGGAGAAAATATAAAAATAAAATAAAAACAAGCACGAAATAAAAGTAGGAATCAAATTTACTCTAAGATATAAAAAATAAATTCAAAAAATAAAGTAAAGTAAATACACGCTCGATTAAAAAAAAGTGTATGAGATTACACAAAGAAAGTGAAAGAAACCCTTTTGCGCATTTCATGGAACAGTCATTAAAAAAAAAAAACGTTTACGCAGGGTCCACGTTCTCTGAAGTACCAAATAATTATATTGAATGACCATTTTTTTCTCTTTTGTTACTTTTGCAGTATACGAACCATGCTGAAATAAAATTATTATTTAGAAAACCATTCTTAAGATGAGGTGGAGGACTGGAGGATGTTGATGACTGACATTGATCACGTGGAGTCTCAATCATCACTCAACAAACAATAGTAGCTCCAATTAACGGTACCTAAGTCAACTTGAGTAGAGTATTTTTGGCACAAGAGCAGTTTTACCAGTGTATTTTATTTTTAATTTAGAAGACTTCCATTCGGGACAAGGGAAGACAATCACTAAATTTGGACTTAACTCTATCCAATGTAAAGAAACTGTTCGTTGATTTATAGGGACTATCAAAAGTCACCACAAAATTACCCCACCCTATATGTAACACGATGTAACTTTATTATAAATTAATATTATCAGTATGACTTTTGTACCATTTAAAAGAAGGGCAAAATAAACCAGTAATAATTAAAAAAATTTTTTTTTCATCAAACGAAAATAATGAAATTGCGAGACGAAAATCATGTTTACATAATTGACGCTTTAAAATAACGTTCCCATGTAGTAGACATTCCAAATGTGAAAACATACCCGTATTTAATAAATCTAGCAAAAATCAACTAATGGTCAGATTTTTGTGAAATTTTCGATACTTATCCATTTTAGAATGAAATTATATATAAAATGCAGTTTTTGTAAAATATGAGGGGAAATATTTTTTTAGTGCGTGTCCCCCCCCCCATATTTATTTTTTCGAAATTCGAACAAAATATATTTAAATCTATATAAATTTCTATTTATTATGAAACATAAGAGTTCAAATAAGTAAAAAATATTTTTCTTTTAAATTTAAATACACATATTGAACAAAAATTTATCTGTAAGTTGCAATTAAAAAATTAGTATAAACTTAATATTATGTTTTTTTTTGTTTTTTTTTTAAATAGCGTTTTTTCGAATTAATATATATTATAATCAGTTGAATTGCCAAGAAAAAGAAACTTTGTAAACATTAATTAATTTTTAAAAGATTAAAACGATTAAAATTTCATTATTTCCGAATGTTCCGTTACAACATAGATTTTTAATTGTGTTTAAATTTTTTTTTTTAAATATTAAGTTTTAATATAAATATGACTCTTGTCAGCTATTTTATTGCCAGATTAAAACCAATTTGAAAATATTATTGCACAATATTAAGCATTTTGTAGCCCCCCCCCTCATATTTTGTTCGTCTCTTTTTACCGAACAAAATATGGAAGCCCGTAGGTAACCATAAAAACATTCAGTAAAACCGTATTTCGTATTTAATATACAAATGTTTATAATATTATTAATCATTAAACTGTGTAAATCTTAAAACCTAACAAAGATTAATTATTAATTGCAGTTTGAAGAAGATAAACAAAAGGTTTTAAAAAATCGTTAAGTCGCTTCTGCTTTTCCATAGTTCGTATAGTACACACAAATCTGACGTCATGGAAACATGCGGTCCAATCTTCATAATCGTTTGGCAATCCCTATCGATTTAATTTATTCCAAAATTTGAACAACTTTTACAATAGCCAACAGAGCAAAAGAAAAATAAATCTTCAACTAATAAATATTACCAAAGGTAACAGTAAGAACTGGCCTTCGGGCCAAGATCACAGTGTAGTATCTGTTCTGATGCTGCACTTCACCTTTTCTGTCCTCAGTCAGTGAAGGAGAAATCCTTCATGACTGAGATAATTTTTATTTTTGTTCCTATCCAAAGAGCTCTTTGGGGCGGGGGGCTGGATTTTCCCCACATTAAAAAGCCGGCCTTGTGTCTAACTTTGCCCTCGTGGGGAGGCAAATAAATAGGAACATAAATTACTTGTATTTATTTATTTTTTTTTTTTTACAAGATTAGTATAAACACCCCCAACCTCCCCTTGTTAAAAACGGCTTTTGAGGTTGAAGGTGTTTATACTACACTGGGTACTCTCGTATAAAAAAAAAATAAACGATTACTCTTCTACCTACCTGGATAGGTGTGTAATGTCACTAAATAGGGTTAATGGGTGATATGAGAAAAATAATGCATTCAAAATGTTTCTTATCTTAAACCTTATTACATGTGAAGTCATTAATTAAGTTCTCATAAAAAATTTCACTTAATTTAATCAAGTAGTTTTTTTACAGAAGAAAATGACTCCTCATAAGATAAGAAATTTAATTTATTTTACCCATATAAACTAGAGAAAGCCTGATTAAAATGTGTAAGAATCAAGATGGATGTTGTCAGCAATTTCGTAAACCTAAATTTCAAAAACAAAAATCGAATGAAACAACGAAATGCAAGAAAAAAATAGCATGACAAATAATTTATTTTTTTTTATAATTTAGAATAACAAATAATTTAAACAACTTTCTTTTTTTTTTTTTTTTTTTTTTTTTTTTTTTTTCAAAGCAAACCGAGATAAAGCTGACTAGTTGGAACCTGACAATTTAAACAACTTTTATTGGTGCTAATGCACTAATGCAGAGAGTGATTCATGCTATTTTTTAAATCGTATTTCCACGTTTAATTAAAGTTTTATGTTTTTTTTATTCAATTGTAAGGTTAAAGTACACAATGGCTTTTTAAATAATAATGTTATTATTTTAGCACGGATCACTCTCTGCACGAGTACCCTTTTATTTTTACTCATGTAGAATAAATGCAAGGAAAAAAGTTTAAATCATTTGTCATTCTGAATAATGGTACTTGCTTAGTTTAATCAAGACATTAAAAATGAAAATATTGAAAAAAAATATTGTACGTATCTGTTATAGTATTAAGTTCTCATAAAAAATTTTACTTAATTTGATCAAGTAGTTTTTTACAGAAGAAAATCAAATTTTAATGAGATCAATCATATCTTGGCCATCTTGCCTATTTCACAGACAAGGAAGATAACTCCATCACTACTTAAAAGTGTTTATTTACTTTGAATCGAAAGTAGTGTAAAATCTGTTGAGTTAAAAAAAAATGTCTCGTTGCATCCATATCTACTTTTGATAATCGCTTAAAAAGCAAAATATTAGCAAAATACATAGAAACCCATCCAACAAATGTAATGTTCTACCAGTATTTTGGTTAATTTTTTTATTTTTGAGCGATTATTGAGGGTTGGTAACTCGACCAGCACTTTTTTCATTCTAATTGAACAGATTCGACACTATTTTTTTTTTTCAAAATAAATTAACACTTAAAAAAAACATCTAAGTAAATAGAAAATTCACTTATCTTGCCTTTGATAACATTTATTGGTTGTATACTTTTTACCTTTTTTGTTTTGTTGGCAATTATAAAAAAATGCCCCTAAATTTTAATCTGTTAAGAAAACTGTTTGTTTTCAAAAACAGTCACTCATTTTCAAAATTTCAATTCAATAACTGTTCTATTGATTAATATTTTGTTTTACATTGTCAAAACATTTCACTAATTTGACCAAAACTTCAATAAATTCAGTCATTCTCTTTCCTTGTCACATGTGAAATTATTCTAAAATGAAAAAGTTTGCTTTGGTAGGCTAAACTGCACTCGTATTGACATTTTTTTTTTTTTTTTTTTTTTTGACAAATCCCCCAAGAAATAATTATCAACTCCAAGTCATCATTTTTTTGTTTGTCTTAAAATTACAAAGTAAACTCTTCCTTTTCAATAAAGAATTCTGAAAATTTTGCTTTTTAATAGTAATTTAAAAATTTAATTGTAAACAAATCAAAAAGTGTTCAAGCAGTCACTGTTATCATTTCTAACTTTAACTAATGTACGATGACTGGACAAAAGTTCACCAAATGAAATTTGAAAACTTGTTACATTTTGTAAATTATTTAAAAAAAAAATGGTACTTCTGCGCTTTGACACAAATAATCAGAAATGGTCTATTGCATTGCTTGGAATGCTTAGGCCGATCTCACTGATAGAAACGATTAATCAATGAGAAATCAATAGCAAATGCTCTGTTGGGCTTTAGCTGATAAGAATATAAGCAGATTTTTTTTTTTTTTTTTTTTTTGTTTACATGAATTGGAAGAAATAAAATTTTAATTTTAATCCTGCTAAAAATTCAAGTAAGCCAAATGGAAGATAGTGTTACAAATTTATCGTTGCTGGATAGATTGCTGTAGACACCAGAGGGTGTGCTAGTTTTTTTGTCAGAAAAGAAATTATATCCACACATCGTTGACATTCAAGATCTGTGGCATATAAGAAAACTACCATCAGTGAGTGCTGGTTTTATTTGGAGGTGCACTGATGCTAAATGCAGGCAATGGACTTCCTTGCGTCATGGCCAATTTTTTTCTTAGTCAAAACTTGAAATCCCTACAATTCTAACAATAATATATCTATGGTCCCACAACATATTCCCAAAAAATTTCTGGAGGGAATATGGGACACATTTTGACCATACTATGGTAGACTGAAGAAACTTTATAAAGCACATTTGCCAGGACTATTTCCTAAGGAATCCTCTGTAACTTGGAGGCCCAGTGCACACAGTTGAAATCGATGAGTTAGTATTTAATCGATGAAAGTATAATGTCGACTAGCTGCTTGAACTGCTCTATGACACTACCAAGAGGATGTCTTGGTCATTGTACCAAAGTGAAAATCCTCCTTCATATAATTAAGAAATATATTCTATCGGGAACCACCGTCATATCAGACTGTTGGAAGGCCTACAGCAGTTTAGGAGGTGAAGGGTTTCACCACATCACGGTTAACCATAGCCTTCATTTCATAGACCTCTCGATGAAGGTTACAACATATCATGTGGAGCGTATATGGAAGGAGGTGAGGCAGTGCAACAAACAGGAACACAGAACCAGCTAGGAACTTTTAGAAAGTTACCTAACTGAGTTTATGTGGAGGGCAAAATTTGGGAAAAATCCATTTGTCTTCATTATAAACTAAATTGCAGAAAGATACCAGCTAGGGGAGTTTCCTTTTTTCATATTCACTGGTTCTTTTAATCCCATTTTGCGTACAGCTGTCCTACAGTCGACTAAAAAAAATCCTAAGAAAATATCCTAGCCTGTAGCAAATTCGTCCCTCAAACACGCACCCCCCCAAAAAAATAAAAACACATTCCTGCGCACAAAAAAAAAATTAAAAACAAAGCTTTCCTTACAATTTTTCTTCAGTTTTTTTAATCATTCTTTCTTGATACAATAAACTTAAAAAATAAAAATTACTTTCTTGAAAAATAAAACAAAAACAAAACATTTGTAAACATGTTGAGCAACCCCCCCCCCCCCAAAAAAAAGGTTTTCCTAACAATTTATCTTAAAAGCATGAGTTGGTAGATGGAGAAGTACCAATAAAATCATGATACTTATGCATTTTAATATCCCCAGAAAATTTTCATTTTAGGAGTGGTTCATCTACAGCAAGGAAAGAGCTAACAGTTCCTTACCCCACCATGTTAGGAATGGCTTGCTAAATTTGATGAGGGTGTTAAAATGCATAAGTGCCAAATTTAATGTACTTTTTTGCTTGTAGTTTCCTACTATTCCACAAAACAGCATCTAATGGTGAGACCCACCTGGGAGTTTTGGGGAATCATGAGTGACTTCTTAGTTTTCAGTACTCTCAGGTCCATTCTAAGCGAGAATGGGGGTACATGTTACAGTACCATTTAATGGTTGAATAAAGATTATCATTTACAAAATAAAGAAAAAATAAATCTACAATGACTCTTTTCGTATAATTAATTAAAAAAGATATCTTAAATGGAAGAATACTCCCAATCAAGCAAGATCCCATTCCTTCACTGTAGAGGTCTCCAGATGCTACAGGCTTTCTACTCCCAACTTCTTTACTTGAACTCTTAACCTTTAAAATTCCCTTCCTGCTTCCTTGACTGTATCAACATGCAAAAGTTTAATATAATGTGAACAAGCACCTCGCTGCACAACTCCACATTTAGGATTCTCCTAATTCACAGTAGCCCCTTAAGTCTCAGTAGCATTGGACCTTGTTTGGGGTTGAACAAATGTTTAAAGAAAATGAAAGAATTGAAGTATTTTGTAAATGAAATGTATTTCTTATCATATAATCTTTTTTATTTCACATTTTGTTAATTTTGTTTTGTGTTGAAGATAATTTTCTTTGAAATTATTAAAATTTGATGATGAAGCAGTTTTTTTACAAAGTCATTTATCTTATTAAAAATTATCTTAATAAGTAAACGTCATGTGTGTGGCTAAAAGTTCCTTACAAACACATCATTGGATATCATATGATGCTGACCTTGTAATTTTTTTTTTTTTTTTAAGGATCAATTATACTAGAGGCACCTCAGAAACGGCCAAAAGGACATATTTTGGCTTGACACTGGTATCTTTTATTTCTAGTTAAATTATAAACAATTGTAGAAAACAGATTTGCAAAATTCTGTATCAGCAAAAGGCCACACACACGCGCAAACACAACCTGTTATTCGTTTCCAGTAATAATAACCACATGAGTTGTTGCATTTGGTTGGTGCATAGTTCTTATAATCACTGCAAACGTTTGGTGGTGCAACTAACTCCTCTTTGCCACATGCATTGAAAGATCAATCTCTTTGTAAACATGGGTTTTTAAGCTCCAGTTTTTCTAATCGATGCCTTGGACATCTTACTACTGCTGTTGCTGAATGCTTTCTCTAAGAACAACTGGTTGTAATTGTATGAGCTGAGGAACTTTACAATTAATTTAGGTTTGACATTCAAACATTTACAAACTGTATACTTCATTCATAAGTAAACATGTATTGTCATATTTGCACTGATTTCACTAAATATACAAATAAATATTATAATAATTATAATTAAATGTGTGTATGTATGTTTGTATGTGTGTTTGTGTGTCTGCTAAAAACTTTCGACAGACAGAACAAAAATTCACAAACTTGGTATCATATTGAAGCTTCATCCTTCGCCCGAAAAATATTGAATAATTGGCCAAAAACGTTAATTTTTTCACACCGAAATCGACAATTTTCTACAGGGGGAGGGTCAACAAAAACCGTCCTCTCATGACGAGATTGGTTCTACACATGCGTCAGATGACGTCATGACCTAATTTAGTTTAAATAGTTGAAGAACTGACTGAATTTCATGTATGTCGTATTAACTCAGTTGGTTAGAGCGTTGGTTCATTATCTAAACGTTCTGGGTTCGAATCGTGTGAGATGTCTTTTTTTTTTTTTTTTCAATTTTTTAAATTTAAATATTGAACCAGTGTTATTTAAGCCATTTTTTACATAAGGTTCGTTTTTCTGTTTTTTTGTTTTTTTTTACTTCGCTTATTCTTAGGTTTTCATTAACACCCCCGACCGACCACACACACCCAAAAATCCCCGGGTACCCACCTATGTTTTTAAAATTTTAATATCGAAACAGGCTTATTTAAGCCATTTTTCACATGTTTTTTTTTTAACGTTCATTTTTCTATTTTCTTTTTGTTTTTGTTTTTTTCGATTTTTTTACATTTAACATCGTTTGTTTGCGTTACGTTAGGTCAACAAAAACGGTCCTCTTGTGACAATGACCGATTCTACGCATGCGTCAGATGACGTCGTGACCTGATTTACTTTAAATAGTTGAAAAACCGAACAAATTTTGTGAACGTCACCTTAGCTCAGTTGGTTAAAGCCTTGGTTCATTATCTAGACGTTTTGGGTTCGAATCGTGGTGTGAGATGGGTTTTCTTTTTTTCGATTTTTTATTTTTTTATTTTTTTAAATTTTAATATCGAAACAGGTGTATTTACGCCTTTTTTCACGCGTTCGTTTTTTGTTTTCATCGTTCGTTTGCCTTACGTTAGTTTTATTTGTGTTTTTTTTCCCGCTTAGTGTTAACGTTGTTTTCTTTTTTACTTTGCTTATAACAAACAAACCTATGTCGTCGTAATGCTTGACGACTTCTGGTTGCGCACCTGTCAATTTGGTTCTTAAATTCAAACATCTTTCAATAACTCATTCTGGCTGGCCGATTTTATTTTCAAACTTTGCCTCAGAGCTTCGGGTTTGATCCCCCCCTCACTCAGGTTCTTTTTTATTTAACACCACACACACCTCCAAACACCCGGGCATCGCTGGGTACCCCCACCCCTCCGAGCTAGTCTATATATATAAAAGCAAAAATGTGCGTATGTATGTTTGTATGTGTGTTTGTGTGTCTGCTAAAAACTTTCGACAGACACAACGAAAATTCACAAACTTGGTATCATATTGAAGCCTCATCCTTTGCCCGAAAAATATTGAAAAATTAGCCAAAAACGTGAAGTTTTTCACCCCGAAATCGACAATTTTCGACAGGGGGGGGTGTCAACAAAAACGTACTTTCGTGACGACGACCAGTTCTACGCATGCATCAGATGACGTCATGACCTGATTTTGTTTAAATAGTTGAAGAACTGACTAAATTTCATGTACGTTGCGTTAGCTCAATTGGTTAGCGCGTTGGTTCATTATATAAACGTTTTGGGTTCAAATCGTGGTGTGAGATTTTTTTTTTGATTTTTTTAAAATTTAAATATTGAACCAGTGTTATTTAAGCCATTTTTCACGTAACGTTTGTTTTACTGTTTTTTTTTTTTTTTACTTAGCTTATCCATCCCCGACCACACACCCAAAAACACCTGGGTACCCACCGATTTTTTAAATTTTAATATCGAAACAGGCTTATTTAAGCCATTTTTCACGTTTTTGTTTGGTTTTAACGTTCATTTTTCTATTTTCTTTTTGTTTTTTCGATTTTTACATTTAACATCGTTCGTTTGCCTTACGTTAGTTTTTTTTTTCGATGTTTTGATTACCCCCCCCCATCCCACGCTTAAGTTTTAACGTTCGTTTTTGTTTTCTTTTTTTACTTTGCTTATAACAAACAAACCTGGTCATTGACCTCATTTGCTGAATAGCTATTGCTTACGTCGTCGTCGGTGTGGGTACCTGTCAATTTGGTTCTTACTTAAATAAATTCAAACATCTTTCAGTAACTCATTCAGGCTGGCCGAACGGTTCATGTTTTTTTTTTCACATTTTATTTTCAAACTTCGCCTCAGGGCTTCGGGTTCGCCCCCCCCCTCCCCCCGGTTTCTTTTTTATTTAAGAGCACACACACACCTCCAAACACCCGGGCAATGCCGGGTACCCCCACTAGTCTATATATATAAAAGCGAAAATGTGTGTGTGTATGTTCGCTTTTTGTGTATATCTGCAAAAGGCCTTTTTCAGAGAAGCGATTGGTCGGCTCACAACTTCTTAAAACTTTTTATATCACGCCTAAATCATAATATCTACCAGTTAACAACGGGTTGCCTATTTAATTTGCTCGACTTTGAAAAGATAAATATTCAACATTTTTCGATCGCCACATGTGGATTCGGCTTTTTCGTATAATAAAAGCGAAACTAATTTTGGCGGCATAGTTCCAGTCGCGATCGCCGGAAACGTCTAAAAGCAATCAGCTTTGATCAGTGTGGAGTTTCTCCTTAGATCATACAATGACTATTCAATTTGGACAATCCCCTTTTTATGAGGAGTTGGTTTCCCCCCCAACATCTTGGAGAAACAAAGAAAAAATTTTTAAAAGCTGCCCCGCAGTGAATAAAATACTGCGCCGCAGTCAAAGTTAACCTCACTAAGTCATTAAGTACGGGCACCTGCCAATTCTTAATACTTAAATAAATTCAAACATGTTTCTGTTACTATTTCGTGGTAGCCCAGTGGTTAACGTCGCACTTTTTTTCACACTTTAATTTCCTACTTCGCCTCAAGGATTCGGGTTCGAAACTTCATACTTAGCTAGCAAAACTTGTTTTTTATTTTACCCCCCCCCCCCGACACAAACATCCGGGCAAGATTTGATGAGGATGGAAGATCAAAGAATACTTTCTTAATGCCTTTTTAAAGTATGGGAGAACCACATTGAAAGCAGGGATGGGAGTTTTTGGGTTAGATGTAGGACAGTTGAGGTAGCAATCAGTTCAATGGGGAAGGCCAAGGAAAACATGGTCCATTTCTAAAATCTTTCTGGCACATGTCAGCATGTAAACACATTAAACTGATGATGATGATATTTTGCCCTTTATTAAGCCACTATTGCCCGGGTGTTTGGAGTGGTGTGTGCTGTTAAATAAAAAAGAAACTGGGGGGGGGGAGGGGGTAGTATCGAACCCGAAGCCCTGAGGCGAAGTTTGAAAATAAAATTGGCCAGCCAAAATGAGTTACTGAAAGATGTTTGAATTAATTTAAGTAAGAACCAAATTGACAGGTGCGCGCAGTCGTCGAGCGTTACGACGACAGCAAATGAGGTCAATGACCAGGTTTGTTTGTTATAAGCGAAGTAAAAAAGAAAACAACATTAAAACTTAAGCGGGGGGGGGATTAAAACATCGAAAAAAAAAACAAAAAAAAACAACGTAAGGCGAACGAATGATGTTAAATGTAAAAATCGAAAAAACAAGAAAGAAAAATGGCTTAAATAAGCCTGTTTTGATATTAAAATTTTAAAAATCGGTGGGTACCCGGGTGTTTTTGGGTGTGTGTGGTCGGTCGGGGGTGGGGGTGTTAATGAAAATCTAATAATAAGCGAATTAAAAAAAAAAACAGAAAAATGATCATTACGTGAAATATGGCTTAAATAACATTAAATTTAATATTAAAATTTAAAACATCGAAAACAAAAAAAATCTCACACTACGATTCCAACCCAAAACATTTAGATAATGAACCAACACTCTAACCAACTGAGCTAACTTGACATGCATGAAATTGTGTCAGTTCTTCAAATATTTCAACTAAATCAGGTCATGACGTCATCTGACGCCTGTGTAGAACCGATCCCGTCATGAGAGAACGGTTTTTATTGACCCCCCCCCCTCCCGCCTTTAGAAAAGTGTTGATTTCAGGGTGGAAAAATTAACGTTTTTAGCCAATTTTTCAATATTTTTCGGGCAACGGATGGGGGCTTTCATATGAGACCAAATTTGTGAATTTTTGTTCTGTCTGTCAAAGTTTTTAACAGACACACAAACATACACACATACATACATACATACATTTTCGCTTATATATATTTACTAGCGAGGGGTACCCGGCGTTACCCGGGTGTTTGGAGGTGTGTGTGTGTGGGGGGGTTTTAAAAAAAAAGTAAGTATGAGGATCGAACCCGAACCGTTGAGGCAAAGTTGTAAATTAAAGTGTGAAAAAAAAAAGTGCGACGTTAACCATTGCCCCACCGCGAGATGCTTACGGAAACACGTTTGAATTTATATAATTACTTGGATTTAGCAGGTGCTCGTTTTAATGAGTTAATGAGGTTAAGTTTGACTGCGGGATTTCATTTACTGCTGAACGCTTTTTTTTTCCCCCCCAAAGATGTTGTAGGAAAAAGACTAACCCACATGCGACGAGCGACAAATATTGAATATTTATCTTCCCATTTATTTGTTCTGATCAGTTTTCTTAATTTAATTCTGGGACTTTCACGTGCATATCTAAGCTGACCTAATTTTTAACGCTAATTTTCGTGCTTCTTGTCTGGGTCAGTTTGACCTTGCTTTGCAAAGTTAAATCTTCACCGCTTTTCGGGTGTTTTTTTTTTTTTTTTTTAAACCTTAAATTTTTTTGATTCATCCAGCCTTGACAGATGTGTTTTTAAATATTCTCTCCAGTACTTTTCTTTTAATGATTTGGAATTCATTCCATTTGCGCTTTTTTCCAAGGAACTCTGCCTTTTGGATTATTTTGGACCATTTGGAATTTACCCATTGGATTGAAATTTTAAATTCGACCGTTTTGGATTTTACCATTTTTGGATTTTTACCCTTCACCGGACTGTCCATTCATGTGAAATCTTTTTATCATTTTTCTTTTGCCTCCTGTTCCCCTTACCTCACCCTTTTTTTTAACCAAGTAAGATCTGTGACTTACTTGTAATTTAATTAAATACTTTTATATGCAAAATCCGATCCTGCATTTTGCTAATTCCTGCCCTCTGATGAGAAGGAGTATTTCTTCGAAACTCTGCGGATTAAGGACTATCCACTTGTGTTTCATTTTTTAAAATTAAATATGTTTTTAACTCTTTTTCAAGATGTCTTTTAACATGTTTTATTAATCATTTGTTCATATTATAAGCTCTATTTCCTTTTCGGTTTTATTGAGCTTTTACATCTGGTTGAGATTACTTATAAATATTAACTCTTTAATACTTATAATATATTTTAAGTTTACCATTTTGATTACCTTGGTAAACTTATTGTAATTTTTTATTTATATTTATATTTAATTTCTATTAAGAATAAAAAGGCCAGATTGTTATTTGCCGAAAAACATTTGTGTTGGGAAGAAAAAAAATGGGAAAAGGTTCATTTTACTGATGAATCTAAATTTAATCTTTTCGGATCAGATAAAAGACCACATGTCAGAAGAAAAAATGGAGAAAGACTGTCCCCTAAGTGCGTTAAAAGTACAGTAAATTTGGAGGCGGCAGTATAATGGTATGGGGCATGATATCTTCAAAAGGAACTGGCCCCCTTGTGAGAATTCATGGAAAAGTTAATGCCCGAATGTACAAAGAATTGATTAGAGAACATGTGGTACCTAATCTTTCTAATTCTGATATCTTTATGCAAGACAACGCACCGTGCCATAAAGCAAAAATAGTTTTAGAAGAGCTAAATAGATCCAATATTTACGTTATGGATTGGCCAACTCAGAGCCCAGACCTTAATCCAATTGAAAATGTTTGGAAAATTATTGGTGATAAGATCACAGAAAAAACCCAAAAAAATCTTGATGATTTATGGGAATGTATAAAAACATCCTGGAATAATATTTCACCTGTAACATGTGAACGATTGGTTCTATCTTGCAGCAAAAGATGCCATAGTGTGATTGAAAACAAGGGGCTTTTCACTAAATACTGAAAGGATTCTTTATTTTTTCATAATGAATTTCCCTCGTTCCTTAACTTTTGGACGCCTGTAATTTAATTAAATTTATTTATATGTAAAAAAAACTAATATGTATTAAAATCAAAAATTAAAATTTTTTTTTCTTTAACTACCATTATTAAACATTGGAAAATTCACCAAAAATTTTTTTTTTCCTAAAGTTAGAAGCCATTAAAAAAAAAAAAAAAATGATCGATCGTTCCTAAACTTTTGGACGCTACTGTATATATATACAAATTGTACTTGCAAAACTTTTTATGATGAACAAACCAAACAAATATTGAAAAAAAAAAAAACATTGAGTGATAGAATCCTTATTTACTTTCCTGTAGACAAGGTCAGTTTTTTACATAGGAAAAATTCAGCTCTGCAACATGGAGAACTTTAGATTAAATAAAAAAGTTTTATTTACAAAACAAAAAAAAGTTACAAACTTTTATTAACCAAAATATATAAACAAATAAAAATTTAATGTTTTAAAAAAAATTTTTTAAATATATTAATTTTTACTCACTAAATTTAATATTTTACAGAAATATTTAATACATTTTTTGAAACGATCCTCTGTTTTGGTTAGGAACAATGTGTAGTATCTGTTTTGATACTATACCCCATCTTTTCTGTCTACACTCTGTAAAAGAGGTCTTTCTAGACTCAAGCACTTTTCATTCTAGAGTTTCTCCTCCTTAGGGAACAGAATGTTCCCCACATTAAAAACCAACCCTGTGTCAAACTCTGCTCTCATGGGGAAGTAATAAATATGAACGCCCTCCAAAGTTTACAAAGCAAAACATTTTATAAAACAATCTGCAAATACATAAGATTATTTGTTTGAAAGAATTCAATATCTAGTCAAAATGTGTCCTTTTCGTTGTTTCTGAATTTGGTGGGCCTCAAGTATAATTAGTCCCTTCCTCCTCTCTAAACATATTGTAATGGTTCTTTCCTTTAGTCATTGGTTAAAAATAAGGTTAATTTTTTCTATTAGACCTCTAAATAAATAGGTCACATTGTCAATCTATCAAAGTAATTTGAAATTGTATATAAATAAGTTTTTGTCTCATTTGGGTTATTCCAACTACTGTTCTCATCTTGAGTGTTGTTCTCACAATGTTTCTGTTGATATAACCTTCAACCTTCTTTTGGGTGGGGGTGGGGGATGTTTCTGCTGAACTAAGGAGTCTTTTTGTCAAACTTGGAAATCAAAACAGAATTTTGAACAGAGCTCTTTTTAATCCACAAGGTTGGAGCAATAACTGGGTAGAAGTCGTAAATAGTTCACAATTGTATTCTATGTATTGCCTGTACCAAGAATTGAACTGCAAGGTCTCAAGTTTGACAGAAAGATTTTCGAGTTTGACGGAATACAGCTGAAGAGGGTCGGACGTTACATCAACCAAAATGTTGTAAAAATAACTTGAGATGAGAACAGTAGTCTGAATAATTCAAATGATACAAAGCAAAATAAATGATTGATTTTTAAACTTTGTTTTTCCCATAATTGTTGTTGAAAAACTTTACCTCTGACTATCAAACTTGAAGAATAGGAATTAGTTATTCAGGTTTGTAGTTTGCAAACACAGTATTTGCTGCCCTCATCTCCATCTGAGATTTGGTAAATATGGAAGCATGCGATGTTCAAGCCTTAAAAGTCACACCAACCGACCTAACCAAGCAAAAGTTAACTTCATATTAGACATCACAAATCATCGTAGAGTTTTGCGTGAAAACGAATAAATATGGAAAAATTCCTTTCAATTTCAACATATCTCATTTCGTTTTGAAGTATTATTTATCACCCAACTTACGATAGGAAGATGTGACATAAGGTTAGGAAAGTGGGATTTAAAAAGCCAGCACCTTAGAAGAAAAGCACTCTGTCTGAATAAAAATTGCCTGGGCAACACCCTTGGCATTTCTCAATAGAGGTATCTCAAGCAATTAGCAATAAACTTCTCAAAGGATGAGATGGCAAAGTTTTGGAAAGTGGATCTCCTAGAGCTGTACATGACCATATCTCAGGCTTACAGAAAACAAGCCATCTTAAAAAGTAGCATAGACTTTGCCAGTCCGATTAAGGTATGAACTAACCCTGAAGGGTTAAGTTTTTGGAATTCTTTTGATAAAATTTGGATTCAAACAAAAGTTCACCTGTTTTTCTCTTTATAAATGTGCAATGTTTTTCTCTTGTGCCATTAGTCTTTTTTTTCTTTTTTTTTGTGCAATTACACTATAATAGTAAAATTTGGAAAACAAAAAATCTATTAAAAAAAACAATGGTATCTACTGACTTTTTGTGTCACTTTCAACTAAAAGTAATTGTATCTACTTAATTGGTAAATCAGAAGTACTTAAATATTATCGCATTATTTGAAAATAACATGCGTTTTCCATCTTTATTGTAAAAACCCTTGCCATATTTCTTTGGGAACACGTGACATAATAACAAGGAAACAAGGTTAATGATCATTAACCTACAATTTATTAAAAAATTGTCAAGAGTTACATAGTTGGATCTCTCTGGTGTGTTTTTTTTTTTTTTTTAGCGGAACATTTTATTTTCATTAATTTTCGTCAAAAAAATGTTTTCTTTAATAATTTTTTAATGTATTCATTACTATGACATGACAGTTAAGTAGAGGCCATTGGTTTGCCTTGAAATTCAATATTAAAAATTTTCAATCTCGCTATTATAATGTAGTTGCATTTTTTAAATTAATTTTTTTTTTTTTTTTTTTTTTTTAAATTAGTTTACTATTTTCATTGACGGGTGATTTCTTTGTTAATTCAAGTTTTTGCTATGCAATATGTATGATTATATATCTGCATATGAAAAGAAATCCATCTTAAAGATGAAAGCCCAGTCATTTGTGTAGTGGACTCTCTAGAGAATTTGAAATTGTTTTTCACAATAGACATCCAAGTTGAAGAGTTTAGTGAGTGAAATTTTTACCCTATTATCCAATTGGTTTTCCATTTGTTTTTACATGGTCATATCTGAGATTTTTCTTTATTTACTATTAAAAGAAACTTGACCACTCCTTTACTATAAATCATATTACAAAGATTTTATATATTAGCTGTTGAAATTGCATTTCTGTATCTTTTATTTTTATTTTTTTGTACTTTTTTTTCAAGAGATAATGGGATTTTTGCCCAATATTTAGGTTGGCTGGATTATTGTTTTCATTTACCAAAAGGTGACATTACATTTCTACATGTCTGCATTTTTAGTTATACATCAGATATAAAGAAAATTTCAATATATTTTGCCATTTTGGTACACTAACCTCTTAGCTGGTTTGTGATACCTGCTGATACATTTGATAGGCTAATGCAAACACAATTGTTGTTATTTTAGTTTTCTTTCTATACTTCCCAAAATTGAGTTGTTTACCTTACCGTTTTACCCATAGCTGGAAAGAGAAGGACCACAGATGGATTCATAAGTTAAAATGATGGAAGAGCCCCAATATCACTGCCATTTCTGTTTTATATTAGATATAACAAAATTGTTCAAAGTAGACAAACAAAATCTAAAAAAATAATTTAAAATTAATTTCTTTCAAATCATTTAAATTTTTTTTTCAGGCTGCAATAAATTACTATTTTGAGAAGAATAGTGGGTCTCCTCGTCCTCTTCCATCCACTGAAGGTCAGGCAAAACGAAAGCGAGAACCAGAACCAACCACAGCAGACTCATGTCAAAGTGCAAAACGACATTCTTCTGTAGAACCACATTCTTTGATGTAAGTAAATATTTATTATCAATGAAATTAAAAAATAAAATAAAAAAGGATTAGACCTTACTTTAAAAGTAGATTTTTTTTATTTTCACTTTTTAATTTTGTTAATATATTATGTTTTTAGATGTTTTTATTTCAATTAAAATGTCTATTTTAATCTTTACTTTTTTTTTTACTTTAAATTTTTTTTATTAAACCAGGAGTGTTTAATATAGAAGGTCAATTCTTACAGTTCTTTTTGAAATAAATGGTTTAAATGTTAGTAAAACTAATCATCAAACCTGCTTTTATATTTATTGATGATGTCTGCTTAGAAGGCAAAATTGTTTGATATATAAATTTAGTTTCAATTTTGTTTAATTGTTCATAGATTATTTTTTAATGAAATCATAACGCTTTATTTTGAGAAGTTCAGGTGGCCTCTACCATTTCCCAGTACAAACTCTTCACTTGCCATATCATATTTGATTGATTCAAAGTGATTCAACAATTCTGACAGAACTCAAATACATTCAGTTTGCAGTTATCTGCATCGCACTGCAGGAAATCTACTATTGATTTTAAAGAATTATCTGTAAATAATGACTTCAGAGTGTAAAATGCAAAAGTCGAGTATCATGGTTCCATTGTACTCTAACAAGAAACATTCATTTTGAATACGCCAGTCTTATCAAAGAACTAACTGTTGATTTTATGAAATTATTTTTACATAATTACTTGAATTAAAGTTAAACATACAAAAGTCGAGTATCAGTAGCATTACAAGCATATGTGCTTCAACAAGTCATATCTTTTTTATTTGTGGGTCAATTTTTTAAAGAATTACATTGCTGGAAAGAGAATACGATAAGCATTCCAAAGATGTTAATTTATTTTTCTTTTTTGCGTTCAATGTTTTTATGCTCCTAGTTAAAAATGAAAAAAATGGTAAAAAATGACGACCGCAGAAAGGGAAACTGTTTATTCAATGTTTACATTTCATACGTTAGGTTTGGATACGTATGCGCAGGGTCAAATTTGATTGGATATGGCTGAAATTTTACAAAGCATAGAAGTTCATCTCTACTGGACTTTGATTTATATTTTTACGACCATAGGAAGCAAAGTTATGATCAAGCAATGTTGACGAAGACTATTTCAAGATTGATAAAATAAATCGGTATATATCATCAATTTTCATATAGATAATAGTTTCGGAATTATTTTCGTGTATAATATGTAAATATTTAATAATTATTGTGTGGAAATTTCTTTTAAATGTTATCTATTTATAGAAATTCAAATCTGCTTAACAGGGGAAAAACAGCTTGTAATGTGCTCAGCTGACTAAAGTTAGTGCATTAACGAGTTTCGTTTATATTCTATTAAAAATAAAAAACTTTTTTCTTTCAAAACAAAAACAGAAAAATCAGTCTCATTTTTTATTCTTAGTTTGTCAATTTAAAAAAATCATTTTCAAGTTTTTCAAATTTGATTTCCAAACAATACTATTGTTTTTAACGCTTTTAGTACACATGTACTAAAAGCGTTAAAAGGCAACAAAATGTACGAAGTACATGCGTTTCTGTTATCATTGTATTTATAACTTCTTGTACTTAAGATAGAATTGTGTTTTTAGTGGTAACAAAAAAACAAAACAAATATATAACAAATAAAAGGTACTTGTGCACTTATGCTACCATGCTGAAATAATATTATTATTTAGAAATCCATTCTTAACATGGGGAAGCAGGGTATTTTGTTAACTATTCTGTACTTTCACCTAACAATTAAATAAAATATATCGTGAAACTTGAATTTATTTTTAACTCCTTGTAAAAACCATTTTTTCGAATCTGTAAAACAACCCCCTTTCTTTTTTTTTTAACTGAGGATATCTAAATATCAATAATAATAATTAGGTGGTTCGATAAAGAATTTCATTGTGATGCATTTTGTAACTTTTTACCTGTTTTTCACCTTAACATTTTTCTTTAAAATGACTAAAGGTTTTCGGGTATGCTGAAAACGAATATCACATTTAAATTTTCCGCAAATAATTAACTTTCCAGATATTAAGCAATGTCATTTCTTCTGTTATTGCTGGTGGCCATCTTGGTACATGCATTTGTGCATAGTTTCTCAGGGTTACGTTTGTGCGCTGGCCACCAGCGATTACATAAGAAATGACATTGCTTAATATTCTTATTTGCAGTAAATTTAAATGTGATATTCATTTTCAGCATACCCTAAAACCTATAAAAGTAATCATTTTAAATGTTAAGGTGAAAACAAGGTAAAAAAATTACTGTTTTATTTCTTTGTTTACATAGTTAAATTTTCAGTAAAACAACAGAATAGAAATGGCAAAAATTTCCATCAAAATACATGGCTGAAAAATACATCTCCCTCAAAACCTTTAAAAGAAACCAATCATAAAGATACCCAATCTCTACTTAAAGTAAAAATTTCCATGAGGATAAGTGCAGTCTTTCCTCATGAAAGACTAAAATCTTCAAAAGGAGTGATTAGAAGCTATGAGCTATCATTAGCAACATTAATTAGAAAGAATTAAAAACTGAACTGAAAAAGCAAGGAGTGATCAACCACACCAGTATCAACATAAAGACACAACAAAATAACTACAAATACATATATATTAACTTTCAACACACCAACAATACCCAAAGAAATTAAGATTGTCTACTTAAACGTAAAAGTAGACCAATACATTCCAGCCCTGTTAAGGTGTTTCAACTGCCAAAAATATGGACATTATAAAGAAGTCTCTAAAGGAAAAAAGAATATGTGGAAAATGCGGCAACAGAGAACCAGACCACACCAAAGAAGAATGCATAAATGAGGTGAAATGCACTAACTGCAGAGAAGACCATCCGGTGTTCTCTAAAATATGTAAAACATATGAAAAAGAAATAATGGAAGTAAAGTACAAAAAAACATAACATTCCCAGAAGCCAGAAAAATAGTTGATATGAACCTGAAAGGCAACACATATGCTAACACGATAAAAAAGACAACTAAACCATGCCGACATAATGAAATACATGATCAATATAAGGAACTGATAAACAAACTGATAATGTTAAAGAATTGCTAGAATTTCAAAATAGTCTAAAAGAAAAATACTCAAACCTGGAAAATAAAACAATAGAAATGACAAATCCAAAAAAAAGAAAGTAAGATTCCATCTACAACAGAAATATTTAAAAAAAATATCACAGAAACCAACAAAACAACCACCAGAAATTAATAAAAATATAAGCAATGATAAAACAGCAAATAAAGAATGCTCCAGAAAAGAAGAAAACCAAACAATAGACACTCAAAATAGATTCCAAATTCTATAAAAAATGGAAATCGAAAAAACCCTAGATAAAAAAGAAAACAAAAACAATTAAAATGGAAAAAATGAACAAGAAGCCAAAAAAGCAACATCCCAAGGAAGACCCAGATAGACATCCAGATCCAAACAAAAAAGAAAAAACTCAACAAAACACTTCACCAAAGATACAAACTCTGACAAAAGACAAACCCTCTACCTCTAAAGAGATGGAAATAGAGGAAAATTAAGTAACCTCATCGATAAAAATAAAGCACGACAAATCATTCAATGGAATTGTGGAATAAGATCTAATTATAATGAACTTTTTACACTCGTTTCACTCTTCAACCCAGCCATTCTCTGCTTACAAAAAACCTTCCTACAAAACAATTACAATTTCAAAACACCAAACAAAATATAAATCAAAGTCCAGTAGAGATGAACTTCTATGCTTTGTAAAATACAATGAACAATACAACTATTTCCATAACACAGGCCTTCTTGCTAATAGAGGCACCTCAATTCTTGTAAGGAATGTCATGTCTCAAAGCAATTTCTCTGTCAAAACAAATCTCCACGCAATCACAACTGAAGTCACATTACACAAGATGATCACAATCTGCTCAATATACTTCCCTCCTCATGAACCTATAAATGAAAATGAACTAGAAAATTTAATAAAACAACTACCTTCACCCTTCATCCTCCTAGGAGACTTTAACTGCCACAGTATGCTATGGTGATGTGAAGGCACAAACTCAAAAGTAAATGAAATCGAAAAACTAATTAAACAAAAATAACTTATGCCTCCTCAATCCAAAAAATCCCACATACTTAAATCCAACAAACGGATCAACTAGTGTCATTGATCTTCCCATGTGCAATCCATCAAGCTTATTGTATTATACATGAAGAACCATGTGGAAGTGATCATTACCCTATTATAATTAATTGCAATAACTCCATCCAAAACCACATACCCAGATGGAACACAAACAAAGCCTACTGGGCTAAATTCAAAGAACTTTGTTCACTACAATAAACAGAACACTAAATCGAAATAATAGAAGAATTCACTGAAATACTCATAATAGCCAAAAAATGCATACCCAAAAATTCTCTTGGAAAAAAAAAACAAACCATGGTTCAATTCAGAATGTAAAACTGCTCTCGGACAAAGAAAGGCAGCCTTAAGACAATTTAAAAAACAACCAATAACTTAATAGAATACAAACACCAAAGAGCTAAAACCTGAAAAACAATTAAAGAATCCAAAAGAATCTTCTGGCAACAATTTGTAAACAAAATCAACACCGCCACTAAACCCAAAACCGTTTGGAAAATGATGAGGAAAATACCCGGAAAATATAATCCTAACTCAATCAAACACCTCCTTACAAAAAAAAAAAAAAAAAAAAAAAGATATTGTCAACACACTAGCCAAAAATTCATCATCAAAACACTACAATAAACAATTTCAAATACTTAAGAAACCTGAAGACAAATACAAAATAAACTTTAACTCCAAAACCAACAGCCTTACAATGAAATCTTTTCACTCAATGAACTAGAAACCACCATAGAAAAATCCCATAACATAGGACCAGATGAAGTGCACTACAGCTTCCTTATTTAAATTCTGCCTGAATCATTAAAACTCCTCAAAATTTATAGTAAGATATGGAAAACAAGATTTCCCAAGTTCATGGAACAAGCAACAGTAATACTGATATCCAAATTGGGAAAAGATATATCAAACCCAGAAAACTGCAGACTAATAGCTCTCATATGCTGCCTATGCAAAATGTTTGAAAGAATGATCAACTACTGTTTTGTATGGTATTTAGATAACAAAATTATTTCTAAAACCCAATGTGGATACCAAAAATTTGAGAATGTATAGACAACATCACTAACCTCGAAAATTACATCAAAGAAGCTTTCATTAATAAGGAAAACATATTACTTTTTTTCTTTTATCCTGAGAAAGCATACAAAACTACTTGGAAACACGGCATCATAACAGATCTCCACAACATTGGATTAAGAGGGTGACAACCTGAATTCATAAAAATCTTCCTAACAGACAGATCGTTCCAGATTCACATAGACTCTACTTTATCAGGCCCACAAAATCAAGGAGTGCCCCAAAGATAGCATATTGTCAAAATTCTTTTAACCTCAAAATCAACAATATCATAAAAGAACTCTCTCCTGAGATACATAGCTCTTTATACGTAGATGACTGCTCAATCAGCTACGGATCAAAAGATAAAAATGAAATGCAATAAGTCTTCAGATGTACCTCTCCATCGTACTGTATATCGATACTCTATGGCAGACTGGGATAGCTTCCGTACATTCATATCTGATCTACCTCTGTATTCCATGTTTAAAAAGGATGTATCCTCTATAGTATCAGACCTGACTGAATGATTAATTGTAGGCATAGACTGATTCATACCATCCAAAAAATTCCAACAAAAACCTAAAAGCCAGCCATGGTTCTCCCCAGAATGTGCTGCTGTCATTGCGCACAGAAATCACTTTTTCCATAGCTACCAACGTAATAGATGTACTAAGACTAAAGCTGCTTTCAGGACTGCCAGCAACCACTGTAAAAGAGTAATAAAAAATGCAAGATAGCTATACGCTCAGTCTGTTAAATCCAAAGTAGCTGAGCAATGGCTTGATTCCCACCAGTTTTGGCAAACAGCAAACAAGATCCTGAACAGAAGCATGCGTTCTCTCCCAACCATCATCAATGGACCTGAGATCATCTTGTCAGCATCAGACAAGACCAAACTATTTGCAAAGAACTTTGCAGCTAATTCTACCTTCTACCGCTCCAGAAGATATCTCACTACTGATGCAAACCAAGTACGTCCAAAGATTGAGTACTGCTACCACATCTGGGCTGGAGCTGCTTAAAATAGCCTATCCTGTCTTGACAGAGTACAAAATAGACTTTGTAGCTTAGTGGGGGATGCCCTTTTCTCTCCCACAGAAAAGACATTGCGAGCCTGTCTTCGTTCGAGCTCCAATCTCTGGTCTTCCCCTTGCCAATCTTTCACAATAAACACCCGTCTAGCTGAAACCATTGTCAGTAATTTTCCCCACTCTTTATCTGTGCCTAAATCAAAACGTAGATTCCATGAACTTAGAAGTGCACGCCTGTGGAATTCTCTTCCGTTTGCCTGTTTCCCACCTGACTACAACTTGGATGGCTTCAAGTCCAACATAAACAAATTCCTGATGAATCGCCCCCCCCCCCCTTAAGTACGACACTTTATCAACTCTCCAATACTAACTATTACTACGATACTATCCCATTGATTACTGTACCCGTAATAACCCTTATCCCTGAGTGGCTTCCGGGCTTTGACAAGTGGTGATCTCCATGTAAAAAAAAAAAACAATAACACTATTGAAAGAAAATTACAACACAATATAAATAAAATTAATAAATGGACAACAAAAAAATGGTTTCAAATTTTCTAAAACTAAAATAAAATGTATCCATTTCTGTAACCAATGCAAACTCCACCCTGACCCAAACTTACAGATTGAAGGTGAAATTCCATTTGTAAATGAACACAAACACCTAGGAATCATTTTTGACAAAAAATTGAACTTTATTCCGCACATCAATTACGTCAAAACCAAATGCAATAATACACTACGACTCCTCTGAGTAATCACCAATACAGATTGCGGAGCCGACAAGAACACATTACTCAAACTATGTAGAGCACTAATTAGATCAAAAATAGATTATGGCAGCTTTATATATCAATCCACTAGAAAGTCATATCTAAAAACCCTCAACACAATATGCCACTCCGGACTAAGACTAGCACTAGGAGCGTTTCAAACCTCCCCTGTAGAAAACCTATATGCAGAAGGGGAGGGAGGCCTCTTCAGTCTTGGATGACAACCTTCCTAGAGCTGGTGACTCAAACAAATTACCGGTTTGCAAACCTAAATTGCTTAAGGAGTAGATAGGTTCTGTCTATCGCCCGGCTTCCATACTCCTTCTTTGCCTATTAGTCAGGCGCAGAGATACTATCACAGTGATTCGACAGAAACACCCAGTGGTAGATCTTGTTTCTTGTCTGGGGCAGTGAACGCCATCTCCCCACTCCCGACACACCCCACCCCTAAAGCTGGGTGCTTGAGTACCATATATGCCTGAGCAATTAGATTGGGTTGACCTTCCTCTGATGGGTTGAGGGTACCGGATTGACAGTTACTGGCTGCTGTTTCCGACTGGTAGTACAGGAGCCCTAACTCTTTGGTAGCGCTTAGAGCGGCTGCTCCATCAACAGTTGTATAATATCGGGATGTTTGCAGTGCCATGTCGCGCATGGAAAGGGACCCTGCACTCATCCCCGGTGGGTTTTCCTGAGGCCACAGTCCTAGTTGATAGAGGGTCAGCTGATGGTCTACTTGTGATGCATGTGTGATACTCTGCATAACCTCCTGTTCGGCTCCCCCTAACCTAACTGAAACTCGTTAAAAAATATGATGACAGTACAATCTAAAAATAAGCTTAAACCAGGCTTAGGGTCAAACAAATCCAACTTTCATCCTCCCTTGAGGCTTGCATTCACAAATATCCATGGGCTTAGAACTAATTTAGCTGATGTTGAAGCATTTCTCCTAACAAATACCCCAGATATCTTAGCACTAAGTGAGACTAACCTACACTCCTCCATCCCCTCTAACTACTTTAACATGCCTGGATATCTCCCACTCTGCCGTAAGGACTCTGACAGACATATGCACGGACTTGGAGTTTACATTTGTAATATCCTTCCCTTGACTAGAGAAACAAACCTAGAAACGGATGATCAAGCCTTTATGTGCTTTAGACTAATTATGCAACACAACATTAGCTACTTTTACTTTCTCTACCGCTCTCCCTCGACCCAAGACTGCACCATAATAAACAAAGTATCTGACAGCATAGACACAGCACTCTCCTTTGACACTAGCGCCCAAGTACATGTATTTGGTGACTTTAATGTCCATCACAAAAACTGGCTTGGATTCTCTACTTACACAGATGCAGCGGGCAGCGCAACTCATAGCTTATCTATATCTCACTCCCTATCACAAATTGTTACTTTTTCAACCCGTTTCCCTGATCAGGAAGAACAACACGCATCACTTTTAGATCTGTTTTTGACCACAGTTCCTGATGATTGTATAACGAAAGCCGACAGCCCACTTGGGAACGCTGATCATGCAGTGATAATGGTTGAAATCGCCCTAAACTCTAGACCCAAAACTGAAGAGCCAGTGCTCAAAACAATAAGATATTATAAAAAGGCTGACTGGCAAGCCATCAGAGATCTTATCAGAGACGCCCCATGGGGAAATATTTTTTCTCTTCCTGCTGAACAGTGTGCAAACGAGACCACTGAATGGTTCAAAACTGCAATCGAAGCACATGTTCCCATGCGGAAATTCTATAGCAAGCCCCACTCTCCCCAATGGTTTACTTCGACTTGCGCAACTGCCATTGCTCAAAAGCAGCATGCATTCCGCAGGTTTAACCGACATAAGTCCAGTTCAAACAGACAGAAGTACATAGAAGCTAGAAGTAACGTTAAGAAAGAAATAGCGACAGCTAAGAGGGAATTTACGGAAATCACTAAAAAACGCATCAAAGCACAAAAACTAGGAACTCGTGACTTCTGGAAAATCTACAACAGTGTAGTAAATAATGGGCAATCAACAATTCCCCCACTAACCAACAATCACGAGGTTGTTTGCTCAGCAACCGCAAAGGCTAACATGCTTGCCAGTCGGTTTGCCTCAAACTCCACACTGGACCCTTCCAACCACCCCTACCTCAATTTCCTATGCAGACAGACCCCACGCTAGACGATCTGAAAATCACCCCTGCTCAGGTGCATGCTATCATAAAAAAACCTTGACACTTCAAAAGCATGTGGACCCGATCTCATCACAGCTGTGCTATTAATAAAATGCTCTGCCGAAGTAGCTTCAGTTCTCTCCAAACTCTACAACAAATGCCTTAATGAATCTTGCTTTCCGGGCTGTTGGAAAACTGCTTCTGTTGTACCAGTATTCAAGAATTCTGGCGAAAGAACTGACCCATTAAATTATCGCCCAATTAGCCTCCTCCAACTTTTTGCCAAAATATTTGAGACCTTAATTAACCATGCTCTAGTCCAGCACCTTACAGATGCTAAACTTCTGACCGACCAACAATATGGATTTAGACAAGCCCGTTCCACAGCAGACATCCTCACTGTAATCTCTGAACGCATATACCATTCACTGGACAAAGCGGGAGAGGGCAGAGCGGTAGCTCTAAATATATCTAAGGCTTTTGACAGGGTATGGCATGAGGGTCTCCTCAGGAAGATTAGATCATACGGTATCACTGGTAGAATACTTAACATAATTAAATCCTTCTTAGATAAGAGAAAAATCCAGGTTGTCCTCGACGGTCGTACATCTAAACAATATGATATAAATGCGGGAGTGCCCCAGGGATCTATCCTTGGACCTCTACTGTTCCTGATATTCATAAATGACCTCCCCGACAAAATTGCCTCTGAGATGGGTATATATGCTGATGACACCACACTCTATAGCAGTCACGACAGGAAAACAAATGAACATATATCTAAAGTAATGGCAGAAACACTAGAGGATGACCTCCAATCAGTAGTGGAATGGGGACAAAAATGGATGGTCACGTTCAATGCCGCCAAGACTAAACTAGTTTCATTCAATAATTACAAGAAACCTTCTCTACCACCTATAGCAATGGCCAGCGACTCTTTATCTGAGAGTACGTCTTTCAAGCTCCTTGGCCTAACGTTCACAGGAAACATGATTTGGAACAATTACATCGAGGACATTGCCAGGGCCGCTGCAAGGAAGGTGGGCTCTCTCTACCGTGCTAGAAAACTACTAACACCCGAAAGTATCCTGTACCTCTATAAGGCAACCATTCGCCCATGTATGGAGTATTGCTGTCATATTTGGGCTGGTGCATCGGTTACTAGTCTCTCGCTCCTTGACAGGGTTCAAAAGAGAGTCGCAAATCTGATAGGCTCTAAACTGGCATCTAAGCTTCAGCCTCTGTCCCATCGACGAAACGTTGCATCCCTCTGCCTGTTCTACAAGTATTTTAATGGTGAATGCTCTGATGAACTGCAAGCACTTGTGCCCCCACGACGTGAACACCCTCGACAGACCCGACAAGCTGCAAAATCCCACCCCCACACTGTAGAGATCCCTAGATGTAAAAGATCTTTCTACTCCAGTAGTTTCTTCCCCAGAACCGCTAGACTTTGGAATTCCATTCCAGGTCATTGCTTCCCCAACTGTACTGACATGCAGAAGTTCAAGTGCAACGTGAACCAACATCTTGCTGCCCAAATCCCTACATAGTACCCCAGTAGTTGTTTCCCCTGATAGTAGCCCCCTACACCAAAGTGGCAATGTGCCTTGTTTGGGGTGAAAATGTAATAAAAAAAAAACATAAAACCCCTTCAATGATTATAAACCAAAACCTATTACACAAAATTAACAGCCAACCCTATAAACCCAGCATACAATAGCATTTTAAACCCAAATTGTAAACACTTTTTCAACCAAAAAGAAAATGCAATCAAAACTTTTGGACTCAGAATAAAATCGATCTCCAAAGAAGCAAATCTACCCATAATCAAAATCCATGAAACCGTCCAACTCAAAACCTTTCCCTGGAAAATTGCAACCCTTAATATCGATCTAAGTTTAAGTAAACATGAAAAGAAACATACCCATCCAATAACTTACCATGATAATCTCAATAAAATCAAAGAAAAGTATCCAAACCACACACACACCCATACAGATGGGTCTAAACAAAATAACGCAACAGCCAGTGTAGCAATACTCAACAAATCAATCAAAAAACAAACAAACCTCCCAAAAGAAACATCAATTTTCAGTGCCAAAATACATGCTCTAATCTTAATTTAGCCTCCAATAACAAAGAATTCAGATTCATAATCCTTTCAGACTCCCAATTACTCTAAAAGCTATCAAGAATAAAAAGATAGACAGCCCCTAATTGCAAAATTACTCCACAAATTAACTGAATTAAACAGTAAAAAAGAAATCATTTTCTGCTGGATATCGAGTCATTCTGGTATCAAAGGTAATGAATTAGCAGATTCATCAGCAAAAAAACGCCTTAAATCTCCCAATTGATACAAATTTTAAAATTCTATACACAGATCTTAAAAAACATATCAACACATATACAACAGAGAAATGGCAAACTTACTGGAATGAACCTCCTAACAACAAACTTCACAAAATAATGCCAAAAATTAACAAACAAGAACAAAATACAAAACTAAACAAAAGAAGTCAAACTAACAAGAATAAAAATAAGCCATACACATTTAACGCATTCATATCTCCTAAAAAAAAGAAAACCAACCCATTTGTATACCTTGTCAAACATCACTCACAGTAAAACACATATTAACTGAATGCACTGATTTTGTAACGAGGAATCATTTCTACAAAGAAAACAATATTAAGGATTATTTGAGAAAAACAATCCCTACATCATACTTTTATATCTTAAAAAAATTGGCCTTTTTATAAAAATTTTTTTAAAAGAACCCTTTATGCAACAGCTCCCTGAACCCATAGATACTCAGAATAAAATAACCCAAAGAGTTGGCATGCTGTGAACCCCAACAAAACAAACAAACAATCTGCTGAATGACTTGCAAATCAAGGCAAGCATATTTTCCAACTGAACAGTTATTCAGCTTAAAATTTAAAGACCCATCTGCCTGTGAGACCGACAGAAAGCCAACTAACATCTTCTGTCAACTCCACTGAAATATGCATAAACATCACATAGACTGTAGTACAAGACCGCTCAAGATTTATCTTCTTAACCAAAAATTATATAAAAAGATTTTTGTCTTTCTTTTCCGCCCTAAATTTCAGTTAAAGTTAAGAGCCAAAACATTCTTTCTGATCACATTTACAGATTTTAAGATTTAGTCCGACTTGAATTTTAACGAGAAGGTAGAAGTATTTTCACTTACTGTTTGGTATTTTCTCTGACTTTACTCCTCATCATTGCCACAAAAATATTTGTAGCATACATTTCCGCTGTGCACCAATCTCTTGCTTTATTGCTGATTGGTTAATATCTGTACATTTGTTTGCTGCAAAACAATAACAGTGCAATCTGATTTAGGCTGTTTAAAATATTCTGTGCACTTGTAATATTTGCAGATTTAATATAGTATTTTTATTTATTACTATCAAGATGGTGCCTGACCTTGCCGGTCATAAAATATGCTTAATATATTTTAATTCATGCAAATTTTGTATTTATTATTACAGAGCCAATTCATATATATATATATATATATATATATATATAGTACTCATTTCAAAAGTTTACATAAAAAGTAACTTGGGTGCCATCAGCTAGAATCGAAACCAAAACATTTAGCGCTACAGCCTCATTCACTACCATTTTAGCTAATCCAATAGATGAATAAGAAAGTTATAAAATTAAACCACTTTTAGTTATGATTAGTTTATGCATGTGCAAACTAATAGAAATGTCGGCAAATTGAAATGACCATTTTGCAACTAGTCGACCTTTTGTACGTGCTATTCATCCATCCAGAGATTTTACTCGTTATAAACTGTCCTTGGTGTAAGATTATTTCCTGTTATGTGACCAGTATTTTAAGAGTTTATTGGTTAAATATTTTCACACAGACACACATACATCTACTGTTTTATTTATGTAGAAGATTACACATAGATTTACTTTACTACTACTAATGAGATTATTAAGTAAAGAGATAGTCATGGGCTCCTTTTTTCATCGACTACTACACATGTAGGGGAGGGTACTACTACTGATGATTAAGCCATAATCCAGGCGTCGGCAATCTCTGGCCTTTGAGTGAATTTTATTTGGAATGCCACTTTACTTAGGAAACTCTATAAGAGATTTTTTTGTAAAATGTGTTTGTAATTTTTCTTTTTCTTTTGATATTCCTATAGTAAAATAAGTGTTATCATTTAAATATAATCATATTATATTTAATATTTGTTTCTTCAAACGCACACAAAATTTATTTACATATTTAATAACATTGTTGTCCGCCATGATAAAGTAGTTAAAGCTGTTTGGTCCTCCTCCCATAATCAGCATAGCTTTTTGGCCCTCACGTTTCAAAAGGTTGCCGATCCCTACTGTAGTCTCTTGTTTTATTAGTAACGTTCATCTCATAGAATCTTATTTTCCTTTTGCTTGATTTTTGTTTGCAACAATATCTGATTTTCTATTTCTCTCTGGAATTTTTTTTTAGATTACCCTCTTCTTTGTTGTCTCTTTGTTTTTCCAATGAAGAAGTTACTTATAACAGCCTAGATCAGGGGTTTCAAAAATTTTGGAATGGAGGGCTATGTTGTTAACTTTTTTAGAGTTACATGAAAAAAAAAAAATAATAATAACATGGATGTGTTTTATACTGTTTTGCTCATTAGCTTTGCTTTGTAGTGAAACTGATTCTCCAAAACCTCATTCTTTTAATCATTTTTCTGAACACCACAGAAAAATATTTCATACATTTTTCCGGTTTGTATTTTTTTTACTATACACATAGATTCGAAAAAGTTGTCAAAAAACAAATATATAACAAATAAATGTTATCAAAGGCAAGATAAGTTACTTTTCTACCTAACTGGATATATTTTTTGTGTTTTTATTCAATGTAACATATTTATTCAGCTCGAAAAACATAGTGTTTACCGACGTATTGGAAAATTCAAGATGGCGTCTCACACCCTCTTTAACACCATAAGTTTGGGAAAAGGTGTTATAAATAAAAAAACTATACAAAATACTATTAAAAACCCGCCGAATATATGTCAACCTATGTCACGGTAACATATATTGAGTGAGTTTTTAACAGTATTTTAACCGGTTTTTCATTTATAACACTTTTTCCCAAACTTACCGTGTTAAAGAGAGAATCCGACACCATCTTGAATGTTCCAATACATCGGTAAACACTGTATGGTTTTCGAGCTGAATAAACATGTTACATTGAATAAAAACACAAAAAATATATCCAGTTAGTTAGAAAAGTAACTTATCTTGCCTTTGATAACATTTATTTGTTATATATTTGTTTTTTGACAACTTTTTCAAATCTGTGTATAGTAATACAAACCCCATTTTTCATTTAAAACATTTTTGCTAAATATTTTACATTTTGTATAAGAGCTCCGCAACCTTGAATAAAATACATTGGGGGGTCCAGATCTGGCTCGCGTGCCGTAGTTAGGAGACCCCTGTCCTATATTCCCATCGATTGTTTCTGACTTCTCCAGAAACATGTGAAAGTTATTTTCCAGGATTGTCATTAAATAATAGAATGATATAACTTTGAACTTAATTCTTTTTTTTTCTTTTTTTTTTTATTATTAACTAATTATAAACAAGTTATTATTAACTATTGGATATTAAAAAGCTCAATATTAAATTTTCAGCTTCATCTTTGGTTTTGGAAATTGAATTTGTGTCGAATTAATCTGAATTGTAGAAATTTACTTTCTATTATTTTTTGTATATGCGCAGGGTGTTATGACAAAATTCAACACCTGACAAAGAAAATGAAATCGGCAATAAAAACAAAAGTTGTATATGCAGAGACCCCACAGTTTATTTAGCACCAGTTAGAATTACATTTTTCAGTGTAACTACTGCCGGTAAAGACTACCGTCTCAAGGTGGGTGTAAAATGAGTTGCGATCTTTGACGACCATGTCATTGTCTATAGCAGTGATGCTTTCATGATGCCAACCTTTAGATTCAACTGTGTTGTGGGCATGATTGTTGCTTTTGGCTTTGATCGCACCCCGGTAGAAATAGTCAAGGGGTTTGCAGTCAGAGGAGAAGGGCAGTCATAAGTCTGACAATCAGTAATAAAGAACATTGTTGAGCTGCCACAATTGCATAGTCTTGTTTCTTGTGTGCAGGAACAAAGTCCTGCTGAAAGATGTAGGAGTGTCCGGATGCAATCTCATCCATCCAGGGCTTCACTATGCTCTTTGGCACCTGATATTTCATTTACTATTATCAAGTGTTGCATTTTGCTGCACCACCATATATATATATATATATATATATATATATATCAGCGCCTTAAAAAAAAAAGTCCCCACTTGTTAATTTTTCAAACACTGCAAACTTAAGCTAAATTGAATGTAACTGTTTAAACCACCTATACCTCATTTGATTCACCTTTTATTCCTCAATAATTTTACCTATTCATATTTGACTTTCAATTGAAGTATCATAGTGTTCACATCAATTTAAAAAATCAACTTCAAATCGAGAAGGCAAAACGAAACTCAACAGCAATAAATGAGCTTAAAACCAGCTTAAAATATCCACCTTTTAGCCTCTTTAATTGTAATTGTTGTTCCTTGGTTAACGTAACATTTAGTCCATATACCTCGAGTCTCTCTTATTGATGATCAGGAACTCATTAATCTCCACCTTTCTGGTTTTTCCAATCAAGAAATCGGCCGCAGATTGAAATGTGATGAGAGAACAGTACAAATAACTGTACAAAAGCACCAAAACACCATCAGTGTTCATGATGCCTCTAAATCTGGTCATTCTAGAGTTACTTATGAGGAAGACAATGCTATCAAGATTCGAAGCCTCAAAAACAGATTTGAAATGGCTCCCCATATCCAACAATAGTGTAATCTTGTTAAAAATTGCTCTCTTTCTACAATTAAGAACAGATTGAAGGAATTTAATTTGCGAGGCTTTTTTCCAAGACGCAAGCCAATGATTTCTGTAAAAAACAGAAAGCGCCGTGTGGACTTCGTCAGATGCAATGTAGATCATGACTCTTCATTTGGTTGGAAGTGATTTTTAGCGACAAAAGCAAGTTCAATGGGCTAGGCAGAGATGGCAGGCAGTACATCTGTTGAAGGAAGAACAAACAATTTAATCCTAGGTGCAGTTTCAACACTGCAAGGTGGTGGAGGTTCAATTTTGGTGTAGGGCGTTATTAGTGTTAATTGTCCAGGGCCTGTAGTTCGCTCACAAGGTCGAATTAATTTAACCAAGTACATTAATATGTTTACTGAGAATTTTCTACCCTACTTTGAGCCGAATTTGGATAATAATCCCATCTTCATGCAGCATAAATTTCCTATTCACACAGCTGACGATGTCAAGAAATTCATTGAAGAGCATGATATTCCATGTTTGGATTGATCTGCACAATCTCCAGACCTTCATCCTATCGAAAATGTATGGCATTGCATCAAGCAACAGGTACGCAATGATAAAATTTCAAATCGGGAAGAACTTTAAACAAAAATTAAAGTGAGATGCTCTTTCACTGGAGTATTGTCATCAACTAATTCAACAGAATGCCCCAAAATTTGCAGACTGTCAAATTCAGAAGGGCTAAGCTACTAAATATTAACTAGTTCATTGTGTTCTGTTCTATTTGTGTTGAATTAATGTTCTAAAGTTATATTTAAATAACAATTTTCCATTGTGCAGAGTTTTTTTACCTTCTCGATTTGAAGTTAATTTTTTAAATTCACGTGAACACTAGAATACTTCAATTAAAAGTCAAATATGAACAGGTAAAATTATAAAGGAATAAAAGGTGAATCAAATTAAGAATGAGTTGTTTAAACAGTTACCTTCGATTTAGCTTAAATTTGTTGTTTTTGAAAAATGACAAGTGCAGGCTTTCTTTTTGGTGGCACTGTATATATATATATATATGTGTGTGTGTGTGTGATCCACGAATGGCTGTTTCACTGTGTCAAGGTTTTTAGTGTAATTAGATCTGATGAACATTTCCAGAAGTTGAGATTGTACAATAGTCAGCAATCTTACTCATAAGACATTTCGTCCATTATGAAATGATAATGTATTTTTATTGTTTACATTATCAATTCCAAAGAACTCTATAATTATACTAAGTGGAAACTGTTATTTCATTTATTGGCAAGCTCAACTGTGACATTACCACTTAGGCAAGGTTCTGAAGGCTGCCAGATCACCATTACAAATAAATGACTCTGCAGCAACACCGTGAGATTCAACCCCTAGGCCAAGTGAGTTGAGCTGATATCTTGCCAACTGATTATCATAAATAATTGGAAAAGTACAGAATTGTCATTTGACCATTAGCCTCCTAGTGGGGAATTGTGTGGCAAGCTTTGATTGGTTATTGAAGGTGGTTGCAACTTACCGACAGCCACCTCAATAGAAAACAGGCTGTGTGCCTAATTTTAGTAAGTTGTGAAGAGTCACAGAGAGTTCCAGGTGCAACAAAGTTGAGTTGACAAGCCAGTTAACTCTGGGCATGAAGCTAACCAGGATTGGTATGATAAGCCAGCGAGATCTTTAATACTTCTGAAGGAATAGTAACTTAAAAAAAAAGTCCCTTTTTGAAAGCAGAGAAATGATGGAAGCCAGCATAGTTTGAACCCGTAAATTCTAACCACAAGTTCCTTGTAGACAGAGGAATTTATGTAGCGAATTAAAACCAGAAAAGCTTATTTCATTGTCTCAGACATGGCAAAAGAAAGAAAGAACCAAATTATGAAATACAGACTGATTTGTGAACCTGTAGTGAGAGAGAACTGAATTCTTCCTCACCTCTCTCATAGACAACAATTACTACTACAACCCACTTAGTAACAGAGAGATGAAGACCGTATGACAATACTTTTCTGTTTGCTTTTTTTATTTTATTATTTTTTCTCATTAGTCTTTTTTTTAACAGAAAACCTTTATACAAATTCATTTGTGTATGTATATCATTTTTCTTTCTTCATTTTTCCTTCTCTTCTGTTTGGAATGGTTATTGACAGCATTTTTAATGCACTCTTGTATATGACAGGGATACAACACCAGCTGCATAGAGGAGCGTTCCTTTTTACAGCAGTGACACCATATCAACTGAATGAATGAAAAAATCTATTTTAAAATAGAAATGCTGCACAATGCACGGGAGTGCTGTATTACGGTCATAGAATCGATCACTAACTGGGATTGTCCATTTAGTGAACTTTGGGTCATCATAAGACTCAGTGATCTTGTGACATGGATTAAAAAAATAACACAACATGGGCATGTCACAGAGGTCATATTTGCTGTCCGATTCCGGATACTAAAAACTCTTGCATAAACTGGGTCTGTCTTTGATTGTGGGATCCTCAAGATGTTACATTTTGTAACTAGTCGGGTGTGACTCTGATCTCCTTAGAATTGGTACTAATGATCAATGATTTTTTGTGTTTTGTAAGAGGTTTGGTCGTGACCCCTTTGATCGTGTTATAATTGTTACCTGACTATGTTATACAATGCAAAAAATAAATCTTTACAATAAAAATCTGAAACTTGTGAATTAAAATTAGTTTTTAAAGATAATTGTATGAATTTCAATTTGATTGGAAATTTATTTTTAACCTAATCTCATATCATAAAATATTAAAAGAAAATCTTTTTCTTTTCTTTTAGGCAAAACGCTGCTAAAAATGAAGATAAGCGAATCCGTCTGCTTTCTTGGAATCTTGATGGTTTAGATACAAACAATTTGAAGACTAGGACAAAATATGTTTGCCAAGTTATTGCAAAGTAATTTTGTTTTCGTTTTTTTATTTTTTTTTTTGTTTTATGGTACAAAATTTTCATTGTTTATTTCATTTGCTTAATGTGATGATGATGATAATTAATACACTTAAACCACTAACTTCAAAAAGGAAAACACTCTAACTAATATTGGTCAATATCATCTGTCACATTTATGCTTTGTACAAAAGTAATTGAAGGAAGGGGCTGTATTCTTACTTCTTTTCTCCACTTATGTATATCTAGTTATAAATTAAGAAAAGACAATTTTTGAAAATCATGCCAGACAAGGCATGAGGCCATTTGATATAAGGAGCTAAAAAAGTAAGGTATAAAATTAGCCAACGATAAGTCTAGATGGAATAAATTCTGACCTAGAAAACACTAATTTTTCCCCCTTTGTCAAAAATATTGCTCATGAAATACATGTTCTAAAGGAGAAAATAAGGGAAACAATAATTAGTAGTAATGTCAACTGAAACTGCTATTTCTACTCTCTTTACTTGCCCAATGTTATTTGGGAGACTTACTTTCTTTTCTTTTTTTTTTGATTATTCTGTTTGTAATTTCTTTTTCACAACTTGAAATTTTGTAAACAAACGTTTTGTTTTGAACTTACATGACGACATCGCATGTCACTCATGACAGACGGCACTTCAAAAAGATCAAATATCAGTGCTCGCTATCATTTCTATCGATGCGCACGTAAAAGGTTTTTAAGCAATTCTTTTCAAATTTTATAACAGAAATATATTGGCTATTACATACCGTTTGAACAAAGTATCTATCTTGATTTATTTTTGTACTAGAAAGCCTCAACTTCAAGATGTTCCAAGTTTTGATTGGAAAGTCACACATGTTTTGTTCAAATTCTTTTTCTCTTATTGTTTTAAAAATATAAAATGTCATCGACTAGGAGAACTTCCGTGTCAAGTATTTATATGAACAATACTGCTGCCATATCTGGGCAGGAGCTGCTAAAAACGGCCTATCCTGCCTTGACAGAGTACAAAATAGATTTCGTGGCTTAGTGAGGGATGCCCTTTTCTTTACCCTGCAACCTCTCTCCCACAGAAGAGACGTTGCGAGCCTATCCTTGTTTTATCGTTATTTCCATGGCAGGTGCTCGTCTGAACTCCAATCTCTGGTCCCCCCTCGCCAATCTTTCACAATAAACACCCGTCTAGCTGAATCCACTGTAAAAAATTTCACCCACTCTTTATCTGTGCCTAAATCAAAACGTGGATTCCATGAGCAAAGCTTCTTTCTTAGAACTGCACCCCTGTGGAACTCTGTTCCGTATGCCTGCTTCCCACTTGACTACAACTTGGATGTCTTCAAGTCCAACGTTAACAAATTCCTAATGAACTACCCCCTTAAGTAAACACTTCATCAAATCTCCACACTAATGTAATGTACTTGCAATAACCCTTATCCCTGAGTGGCTTCCAGGCCTTGATAAGTGGTGACCACCGTGTAAAAACAAAAACAAAAAAAACAAACTTAAAACGCATAGATCCAAAAAGGCATCTACTGTTCAGACACACCATGACTGCATATTTCATTGTCAATAGGCAAAATTAAATCACGATTTCTTAGAATATACAAATCACAACAAAAATATTAAAATACCATTTTAAAGAAAATTTTATTTTGAATCGTCATAAGTTTTCTATTCATTCACATAGGAGAAATCTACTAATTGATGATTTAAAAGTTATAACTGCCAGATTAAGTAACAAATTGTGCTTTGTCCAATGCTAAACGGAATCGCGTTTGATATTTCTAATTGTATCGTTAGCGTCACTCTCTTTTATATGCACAAAAAAAAATTTATGAACCAAAATTACAAAAAGACTTTTCTCTGAAAGGTTGATAGTTAAATCAAAATATATAAAATATCTCCAATGAATCAGAAAAACATGAGTATTATCACTATTTCAAAAGAATCCATAAAATATTTGGAGAGTAAATTTAAAATTTAGCATACCTGAAGCTTTATTATGGAATAGTAGTCATCACACATTTTGTTGAGTCTCACCCTTCCTTGCTCGACTAATGTTTTTATAAAGAGAAAAGATTAATTTTTATTTGCATCCAATTTTTATCAAAAGAACTAAATAAATGTTATCACGCTGAAAATGAAGGAAACTAAACAGGTTGTACTTGTGATAACTACACTAAATACAAGGTTTGTTTGGTTTGGATATGTATGCATGAATTCAGTTGATCATAAAATGATAATCAGTTTTTAATTTTCTTTTTCAGGGAAAATCCTCATGTTATTTTCTTACAAGAAGTTGTTCCGGATTCTTTGATAATTCTAAAAAAACTTTGCCCAGGTTATCGCATAAGCGCTTCGGGTCTTGTTGGTTACTTTACTGTCACTCTTCTCAAAGAATCGGATATGAAATTTGAAACTGAAGACGTCCAGCCTTTTTTTTCCAGTGTTATGAGTCGGTCTTTGCTTTATAATCAGGTAATTTAACTTAAGGTTTTTGAACTGATAGAAATAAAAATGAGAAAATTCGTGATCATTAAATTTCAAATATTTACTGACTTTAGTTTTGAGGAATTAAGAAAATGCACAATGTAATGTACACCTGACAATTTGTGCATTGATATATAGTTGGGGAATGAAAAATAATTCCTCAAGTGTTAATTGGGTTTGTTGAACATTATTTTCTTTTATAGAAATCATTCCAAACAAGGCATGAAGCCACTTGATATAAGGAGCTTAAAAAAAAGCATACTTTTTAAAGTAAAAAATTAACTGACAATAAGTATTAGATGGATAGATTCCAACCTAGAAACAGCAATTCTCCCTCCTTTGTCAGAAATGGCATTCATGACATGTGAAGACTAAAGGACAAAATAAGAAGAGAGTTATGAGGCTGCCTAAAGTAAACCCAAGATTCACTTTCTATTCTCGTATACAGTTTGCATTTGTTCAGAATTAAATAAAAATGGAAGTATGCATGTTATCATGCATCATCATTCTGTCTGGAGATCCCAAGTGGTTGTAGCTATATAATTAGTTGCAGATGATACGAATGACTTTGTGCGTCACTAGGATAATGTATCCTTCTGTATATGTATAGGTCTAAATATCTCTTTTCATCATTGAATGATTGACTATGGTGCACTCTGATCCGATGATGCTATGCTCACCATTAAGTGCACTAGGTTGTATGTTTAGTGGATCATATGTTTGCGGTGCATGCTGAGAAACAAACTGGATTTGAATTTGGCACACTCGGGTTTTCTGTTCGTGTTGTCAGCCACTGTCACCTCACAATGCATTTGCACGCATTGATGATAGTGACTTGACAAAAATTAAAATGATTTAATTGACTTAGTAAAGCAAGAAACTGCTCAAATTATATGCCACAAGGTCATCCACGACTTTTTCTGATTTGATACCACACTTACAGATGACAATTGAGATATAAAATGTGAAAATTGTCTGTGCCACTTTGATCACTCCACTGTATTGCCGTGTGTCTGTCTGGATTTTACGTTCATTAGTCTAGTTTAGCAGTATTCCTGTTTTTCTGTTGAGATCGCTTTTTTGTATTTTTTTTTATCTTATCAAGGCCCAAAAGTCACATCAGAATAAGGGTTAATGAGCGTTAGTTGAATGGTGAGACTTGACAATTCGTAATGATGGTGAAGTTTGATAGAATTTGATAATTTTAGAGGATGGCTCAACAAGAATTTGTTTATCTTGGATTTGACAATGACTGTTGTAGTTCACTAGGAAGCAATCCTGCTGTATTATATTCAACAGACAAGTAGTTTTAGGAAAAAATTTTGCCTATAGAACTCTGGGGAAGGAGAGGAAATTAATGACAGTGGTTGAAGTTAGTCTAGCTTTTGTTGTGAAAGGAGGGGGGGGGGCGTTTATTCTGAAAATAACAAAGTGTGAAAGAAATTGTTATATAGACATATATAAAATTTTGGTATTTTTTACAAGAGTACCCAGCGTAGTATAAAAAACCCCAACCTCCCCATGCTAAAAATGGCTTTCAAGGTTGGGGTAATTATTCTGAAAGCCGTTTTTAACACAGGGAGGTTGGGGTGTTTATACTACGTTGAGCACTCTTGTAAAAATGATACCTAAATTTTTGTTAAAAATTGTTAGCTATATAAAGATAAATATAAAATTTTGTATTATATAAAGACGTATAAAATTTTTTGTTTTATAAAATTGCTATATAAGGTCATAAAATTTTGTGTTATATAAAATCTATATATCTATGAAAGTGTGTGTGTGTGTGTAAAACACTTCTCAACCTATATACTCAAGGAATTTTTGATCAACAGACTTGAAATTTGGTATACATAATTGGACATATGGAAAACTTTTTAATCAGTTTTCACCCTGAAAAGGGCTGTTAAGGGATCAAAATTGGAATGTGGAGAGCCATTGGATTTTTATTTGTTTGTCAGCTGTTTCAGGAATGCACATGCGTGAATCATTCACATGACAAATTACTTATATTAAGAATAAATAGGTTTGAAAACACTTTTTAAAGATTGTGTCAAGCTGTTCTAATGGTTATTGTACTTGCCTCACTGTCTTTAGGTTTTGGTTTCGATCTCAGCTCGAGTATTTTTTACTTACAAGAAGTGAACTGTTTAGAAAAAAACAATACTTGCATGCACATGTCTTGGTTTGTTTCTTTAAAGGAATTTAACATTATGTTTATGTAGAGTTGAATGTAATAATCAAGAAGAAAGCGCCCACGTGTATGTGTGTGTGTGTGTGTGTGCATTGTGTGATTATACAACTTCCCTTCAGATGGGATCTGAGAGAGGTTAAAGATGGCAGCCATGGATTTATAAGGTGTAGTCTCATGGAATCTCACGAGATCTCATCGTCCACTGCACATGTATGCAAATGGAATGGAGTGAGTTTTCTAATAAAATGCCTGTTGGCAGAGGTGGATGGGAGAACACATGCTGGAAGTTGAGAAAGTTGACAGTGACAAATTCTAGCTGAACTTTTGCTTATTGTATGTATTTTATTGTGTTTTGCTGTTTACCAGCCCATTTAACTGCAGTTTAACATCTACAGTATTTCTGTTTATAATAATAAATAAGAAATCTGCATTAATTAAAATATAATATTTACGCATATTTTATGACCGGGCAATGCCGGGAGGCCTGCTAGTTATATAAAAACATATATAAAATTTTTTGTTATATAAAATTGTTATATAAAAACAAAAATTTTCTTATATAAAAACATAAAATTTTTGTTATATAAGATTTATATATAAAAGCATATATAAAATCCTTAATTGGCTCTTTTTTTTCTGCTGTTCCTCAATGATATCTTGACTTGTCAGAAGAACCTTTTTATTTTCAGTCGCCCTTATTGCATTAGTGGAGGAATTTGTTTTTGGTTTTTCAAGCTAGTTGCATTACATATGACGCGGATGAACTAAATAAGATCTTCATTGTTTTTTAATGTTCATACTTATAAAATGGTTTCTTTTTACACTATAATGGGATTTCAAACAAATGCATTTCAGGTAAAAACACTATCATGTATTTATGTGTCATGTTGAAATTAGTATAGATTCCAAAAATTATGAAAAATGATCCAGTAAAAAAATACAATAAAAAATAAAACTTATTGAATTATTGTGTTTTATGGTATGTTTTAATGTGGAAGAGTTCTTAAAATCTATGGGAGGTAATTGCAATTTATTATTTTGACTTATTTCCATTGCTTTCGATGAAAATTTACCATTTAAAAATAGAAATTCGTATTGCTAGTATCTATATTGTATAAAAATAATATACTTAGCACATCTACCAGATTATTTTTCTTGATTTTTGGAATTTTTACTAATTTCAACATGCATGTAAGAATGCTTCTACCTGAAATGCTTTTTTTTTTTAATCCTATTATACTGCCAAAGCATCCTAAAATTATTTTCACTTTAACTTTTCTGTGGTTTATTTAAGCAAAGAATTAAATAACTTTTCAGCTTTTGTTTTGAATTTCTTCAATAAAAATCTGTAAAAATTCCTTTTTCTTATATTTGTTCTGAAAGTGTCGAATAAAAGAAATGCCATTGTTGCTCATCAATACGCACTTGGAAAGTATGGCGAGCCACTCTGATGAAAGGAAAAAACAGCTGAAATTAAGCTTTCAGAAAGTCGAAGAAGGTGAAAGCTGCAGGACTGTTGTATTTGGAGGTGATCTTAATTTACGAGATAAAGATGTAAGTACAACTTTACAGTTTCTCATCAAACAATGTGGATTTCTACCATCATTGAAACTAACAGTTATCGTCAGCATTGTGAGTTTTTATATTTAAACTAGCAATACTAAATTGACTTTTAATCTAAAATATTCTTTATGTATATATTCTGTCATAATTTTTATAAAATTGGTTCTTATTTAAAATTTGACTTGCTTAAAAATAAAAAATACAGAAGTATATTTATGTATGTACTTGTCACAAAATAAAGATATCATATTTCAAAAATGACATGAATTGATCGAGTGATTTTTTTTTTAACTAGGAAAATTTACAATTTTTAGTGAAACAAAGTTTTGATTATCTTGAATACAAATTTTCTTTTGTTTTTTTACACGGAGGTCACCACTTATCAAGGCCTGGAGGCCACTGTGGGATAAGGGTTATTGCATGTACAGTAATCAATGAGACAATATCATAGTAATCATTAGTAATGGAGATCTGATAAAGTGTCTTACTTAAGGAGGCGGTTCAACAGGAACTTGTTTATGTTGGATTTGAAGACGTCCGAGTTGGAGTCAGGTGGGAAACGGGCAAACGGAAGAGAGTTCCACAGGCGTGCACTTCTAAGAAAGAAGCTTTGTTTATGGAATCTACGTTTTGATTTAGGCACAGATAAAGAGTGGGGAAAGTTACTGACAGTGGTTTCAGCTAGATGGGTGTTTTTTGTGAAAGATTGGCGAGGGGGGGACCAGAGATTGGAGCTCAGACGAGCACTTCCCATGGAGGTAACGGTAAAACACCAACAGGCTCACAACATCCCTTCTGTGGGAGAGAGGTTGTGGGAGAGAGGTAGGGAAGAGAAAAGGGCATCCCCCACTAGGCTACGAAGTCTATTTTGTACTCTGTCAAGGCAGGATAGGCTGTTTTTATCAGCTCCTGTCCAGATATGGCAGCAGTACTCCATCGTTAGACGTACTTGGCTTTTATATAGATAGAGAATTGCATCAGCAGTGAGATATCTTCTAGAGCGGTAGAAGGAACCCACCATTTTTCCAGTGACCTTGGCAACAGATTTGATGTACGTATTCCATTTCAGATCAGGTGTGAAGGTCAATCCCAGAAGCTTATCAAAACATGGAGCCTCCCCAAGACCAGAGCCATCTATTTCAATTGATGCCAAATGGGGATCAGAGCGTTGATAATGTAAAGATAGAAGCTTGGTTTTAGATGCATTAAAAGTAATCAGCCACTTCTTCCCCCTCAAGATCAGAGGAGAGAGAATCAGAGAGAACTTTGTCATTTACAACCTTTGATGTGTTGCCATAGATGGTCGTGTCATCAGCATAGATGTCAACGAATGATTTAAGTATGTGTTTTGGGAGATCATTGATGTAGATCAGCAAGAGAGTTGGGCCCAGGATTGACTCTTGAGGGACACCAGCATTAATACTGTGGGCTTCTGATTTCTGCCTATCAACCATTACTCTTATAAACCTATCAGAGAGTAATGATTTAAGAATTGAAAAAACATTTCCAGTTATACCGTAGCTGGAAATCTTGTGAAGTAGGCCTTTATGCTATACCTTATCGGAGGCCTTTGGTATATCAAGAGCAATTGCCCTAGAAAGGAAGCTTTTGCCGAGAGATTCACTAATCCTATGAGATATAACCGTTATCACATCTGCTGTAGATCTAGCAGAACGGAAACCATATTGGATGTCACTAAGAAGTTCTACTTCTTTATTTAATATGGATTCCAGCAATTTACTTATAACACATAGGAGACTTATTGGTCTGTACTGAGAGAGAGATGACCTGTCACCTGAATTCTTAAATACAGGGCATATTGATGAGGTTTTCCAGGGTGTTGGAAAGCACTTCTCCTTAAGGCAACGCTTAAACAGTTTTGTAAGTATGGGAGCAAATTCTGGTTGGAGCTTTTTCAACACTATAATTGGGATGCCGTCTGGGCCAGTTGCTTTACTGGAATCAAGGCTCTTGATTAGCTTGGCGACATCATGTACAGATATTTGTATGTTGCATAGCGTGTTGTGTGTTATAGGAGGAAATACGGGGAGTTGATGGCCTTCGTCGCATAGGGTAGAATTAGCTGCAAAGTTCTCGGCAAATAGTTTGGCCTTGTCTGATGCTGACGAGATGACCTCAGGTCCATTGATCATGGTTGGAATAGAACACATGCTTCTGTTCGGGATCCTGTTTGCTATTTGCCACAACTGGTGGGAATCAAGTCGTTGCTCAGCTACTTTGAATGTAACAAACTGAGCATATAGCTCTCTTGCATTTTTTTATTACTCTTTTACAGTGGTTGCTGGCAGTCCTGAAAGCAGCTTTAATCTCAGTACATCTATTACATTGGTAGCTATGGAAAAACTGATTTTCGTGCGTGATTGCAGCAGCACATTCTGGGGAGAACCATGGCTGGCTGTTAGGTTTTTGTTTGAATTTTTGGGATGGTATGAATCAGTCTATGTCTACAACTAACCATTCGGTCAGGTCATACTATAGATGACACATCCTTTTTAAACATGGAATGCAGAGGTAGATCAGATATGAATGTACGGAAGCTATCCCAGTCAGCCATAAAGTATCGATATACAGTACGATGGAGAGGTATATCTGAAGACTTGTTGAATTTCATTTTTATCTTAACTGATACAACCGAGTGGTCGGAAGATCCCAAAGGAGATAGAATGGAACATGAACACAGCTCAGGAGAAGTTGTGAGAAAAAGGTCTAGAAGGCATGCATACTGACCGGTAGTATTGGGCACACTGGTGGGTTCATGAACAATCTGAGTGAGGTCATAGGCGATGAAGAAGTCATGACAGAACCTCCCCTCATCATCTGTCTTGTTTGAGTGGGTCAGCCTTTCCATATTATGGACATTAAAGTCACCACACATGTGAATGTTAACTGAAGGATGAGCAGACAAGATGTGGTCAATTTTCTCAGATATGCTCTTAAAGAGAGTAATTCTGCTGTTGTGGGGGCGATGGAGGGCAAATATAAATGCAGTGATGTAAGCAAGTGCAACCCTGAAGCGCATATAAAGTAAATTAGGGTCTTCACTGAAGATATCCCTACCACACGGAAAGCCATCTTTAATGTAGGCACATATTCCATGCCCATGACGATCTTGGGGTCAGATTTAGATGTTAAGTTAAAGTATCCATTAATTATGAACTCATCTAGGGAAGTGGTCGGCCCTATGCCAGTTTCACTTAGGAACAATATGTCCAGTTTCATCTCCTGCAATTGGGGTTCAACCTTTGGAAGGTTGGAACGTAGACCCCTGATGTTGGAGAAGGATACATGGTAGTAGGGATCTACGTTGGAGGATGGGGTTCTAGGTTTGTTTGTGTTTTTTTTTTCTGGAGATATTTCATGTTGAGGTTTTGGGATTTGTAGAACAGGTCAACAGACTTAGAGAGCGAAAGTAAGAGAAAAAGACAGGAATTTTTTTTTTTTTTTTTTTTTGTAGCACATAAGATAAAGCCATAACAATTACCCACTAGTATGGCATCAAGAGGCCTCACCAGAAACTACTGCATGGTCCAGAATCCATTCACCAAATGGCACAATACAGCAGCCTCAGTACTTTGCATCTGCTGATAGGACAGTCTCTTTAGTGGTTAATCCAAGGTTCGGGTCCCTGACTATCAGGCGGATAATGTCAGCCCAGATGAAACGTTTACGTCCAGCACTCTTACTAGTGACATGGCCACAAGGATAGACATAGAAACAGAAATTTTCCGACATCTCCGGCTACTGTTCATGCAAGTACTGCCAACCTAGAAAGCAGTTTTTTCTTCACCCTTTATCAGAAAAATCACTCATTGGAAATGAGGACTGAAGGACAAATAAGGAGAAGCAAGAGTTACTGGAGCTGCCGATAGCACATCCACAGTGCATTATCTACTCTCCATTTTAAAAAAAAAAAAAAGAAAAAAAAAGTAAAGGTTAAAAATAAAGAGGTTTAAAAAAAAAAAAAATTAGGTACGAGGAACTTATTAATATTTACTTAATATAAGTCCGTTGCTCCATTTCAACTTTAGGAAGATATTTGAAAATAGTCTCTCCTCCCATATTAATGTGTAGATTTGAGATGTTATACACAAATTACGTATCAGGTATGATTAATAGTAATAAAAACAACTTAACCCTTCCATAAGTAGACATTTTCTCCTTGTTAGGTTGCTGCCGCAAAAAGAACTCACCCTGAAATGGCTTCGTTCACATTAAAACGCGTAAGTCGTACAATATCCACGAGTTCTAAGAACTATATACTAAAAAAAAAAAAAAAAAAGCGGGAGAAGAAACTAGCTAATCCCAGCATGCATTTTTGTTTCCGTTTGTACGTTTTCCGAGGTTTCTGAATGATGTTTAAACTTAAGGAATTATGTACAGATACAATGACGCTGAAATAAATAGATTAAATAATAATTTTAACACATTCTAAAACAACATGGCAGCACCCGGCTCCCTCATCATAAAATTTGATTCTAAAATCAAACGAAAAAACTAATAGATCAATTTGTTATTTTTGGAATATGACATCTTCGTTCCATGATGGGTAGGTATGTTATACGAATTTGTATTTTTGTAAGCATAATTCTAAATAAGAACCATATGTATATATATCTCATCTATACAGTAATTTTATTCAAATTTTTTTAAGAAGCCGTTTAACCTTTCAAACTGCTCATTTTTGCCAGTGTTGCTTAGGTGAAGATGTGTTGGCAAGTGGAGGTTTAAGAATAATTCAAAATATAGTCATGTTTACCATTAAAAAATTTTGTTAGTGATATGTAGTGCTAGTATTTGTAAGATGTAGGACGTATGTAAAAAAAAAAAAAAAAATAATAATTTAATAAAACTGTTATTATATTAGTTTGGTGCAAAAATGATGTCCTTTTTTGACATGAAGTTGAATGTTAAAAAAAACATTTTTGCATCAACCTAATATAAATCGTGCATTAACATTTATTCTCCATTTACAAGTGAAGAAAAGAATTACTTAGTCAAAAACATCTTACTTGAAGAGAGATTTGTAACCGGTGTTAATCGAAGATTGTTTCTTTCTAGAATGTGCAAAGGGCATAACTTTTTTTTTTCTCAAAGTTCTTTGACACAAGCGAGATCGCCAAGGCAAAGAATTACTTCCCTTTTGATATGTTTCTCAGGGATAGGGTGCGGGAGGGGTGATTAATCTATACACATTACATTGATATTAAAAGCCTACATTTTCTATTGAAAATTTTTAAAACAAACTTAATAAATTCTGTCTTGGATATGTGAGTGAATAAATAATGGTAAACTAATTTGCATATTCTTTTAAAAACGAACATTCATTAATTAATTATTCATTTTTTTATGGTTTCTTATTTCTTATTGATTTTATTTACGCTCTGTTCTATTTAGGCATATTGTCTATATTGTGCATAATTGCATAACATTTAGAATGAAAATATTCTAACACATGCATTTATCTCTCTCTCATACACATATATATATATGTGACTTTTTGTGTGGAACAGTCTCTACTAAACTCCTCTCCTCCCTCAATTTTTGGTCTAAAGACTTGAAACTTGATATATATGGAATTTGAATCTGTAGAACAAATTCAATTTGGTTTTTAACCAATAAAAATAGTTGCTAAGAGATTAAAATTGAAAAAAAATGTTGACCTTGGCGGGAGTAAATCGACTAAACCTGTTACTTCAGCGCATATGCAAATATACAGTTATAGGTTAAAGTTCCTGTTTACTTTGCCTCCCCATGAGGGCAGAGTTAGACACCAAGGAAAGGAACTAAAAAATAAAAATTGTCTCAGTCGTGAAGGATTTCTCCTCCACAAATTAAGAACAAAAAAGTGTAGTATCAGAACAGATACTGCACTTTGATCTTGGCCAAGAATCTCTTAATAGGTTAAAGTTGCTTAATTTTTACTTATCCATCTGTCAACAGCTCAAACAGTAACAACTTAAGCTGGATCACTAAATATTTCAGTTTTGGTTCTACCTGATGACGCTCAAATTATTTTTTTTTTTTAACTTTTGAAATCATTACTATATATTGGATGAAATAAAATAATCAATAGAATGTTGGCTCTATAATAATAAATATGAAATCTGCATAAATTAAAATATATTTAAATGTATTTTATGGCCAGGAAATGCTGGGCAGTCTGCTAATAAAATAATGAAAATTTCCCAGGGACTCATAAAAATCAAATTTTAAAATTAAATCTAAAAGGTATCCTCATTACTTTCGTGTTTAAATATTTTTAATTCAAGTTTATTTTCTTGTTCAGGGGGAGAGGGGGCGATTGCAGAGAAATTGTTTATTTCTCATGATTGAAAGAGACTGATTTTTTTGCAGTTGAATGAAATTGGTGGTCTTCCTCAGCGCATCATCGATATTTGGTCTGCAACAGGAGAGCGACCCGAAGCAAAGTTTACATGGGACATGAGTCGAAATGACAACAAAGGATTTGAAGGAAAATTCCGGCCAAAATGCCGTTTTGATAGGATTTATTTACGTCACCCAAAAAAAGGGACCTCAATAAAACCTGTTTATTTTGAACTTGTTGGTCTTGAACGGATTCCAAAATGTCAGCGCTTTGCCAGTGATCATTGGGGTTTGCTAATTCATTTTGATATTCAATCTTAGTGAAGCACGCCCTTCTTGTTAATAATGATGAAAGTCTTGGAAGAAAACAGATTAAGCATCAAAAAATTTTCATTTTGTAGGTTCATGATTGCATTTCATTGTTAGTTTTGGAGGTGGTGTGGGTATTTCCTTTTCTCTCTATTTCTTTTCAGTGTTTGTTTCTCTCCAGCTATGTCTCAAATAATATTGATACTTGTGATATTCATTGTTGTTTATATATGACAATGATAACCCTTTGTGTTATAGTTGGTTTTTGCCTTTAGCTAGTAATAGACACACAAGAAGAGGGAAATAAAAAGATTGTGGAAATGCTAAAAAGCAAAGATTTATGAATTTTAAATAAAAACGTGAGAGTAATAAGACAGAAACTTAGTAAGACATGGATATCATGGTGAGCAAATTATGAATTAGTCCCAATTACAACAATTAAAATGGATTCATACAAAAATTTATCTAAACCTTGACACCAAAGACTATTTAAACATATATTTTATGTTATCATATGTGTTAGTAAAAAAAATAAGAAATAATGTTAGGAAAAATATTAACTAAGCTTTTTTTTCCCAGAAAAACTTTGTTTATGTCTAAATAATTATTGATTATTTCTAAATTTTATATAAAATTTGGATATTTATAAATTTTAAAGATTTTATAGAAACAGTTTTTAAATATAGATAAAAAAAAAGTGAAACTACATGAATGTTTACTGCTTCAGCATTATAAGTGGATATCAAAAAAGAAAAAAAAGCATTGTTAGTAAAAACACTCTTATGAAATTATGCGCCATGTCGGAATAAATAAAAAATTGTCTTAACAAGTTCCAAAAATTATGTAAAAATGAATAAAAATTTAAAAGAATAATTGAGTAGAAAAATAGTTACAAGAAAAAATAAAATAATGCCATTTTGTTAAGTTAGTCAAACTGACTTATTTCCCTTAGTTAGTCAAACTGACTTATTTCCCTTGGTTTCAAATAACTTCACTATTTCAAATTATAAAATGGTGTTTTGTTTTGTTTTTCGTGAAAGAACAGTTCTAGATCTACTTGATCATTTTTCATAATTTTTGGAATTCTTTTTTACTAATTTCAACATGACACATAATTATGTAACGATGTTTTCACTTAAAATGCATTTTTTTTTAAATTTTAGGTATTATTATTATATTATATTATTTAGATATTATTGCTCAAGCACCAAATGATTTTTTTATATAAATATTTCTGTATGATTAGGAGAGGGGTGTGTCATGATTCTTCTTAGAATTTTCAGATTATTTCATTTTGTTAGACCTGAAATTTAGTTGTACAGGTTTTTATTCTTAAATTTGTCTTTGAAAGAATAAATTGTTTTCATATTGTAAATGTGATGTTTTTTGGCATGATGGAGCCAGACATCAAGATCATTTTTTTTTTTTTTTTTAAAGAATTATAATTTTTATGTTTTTATAAAAACACAAAAATCATTGTTGCCAACTCTTACAATAAATGACTTTGTTTTCTTTTTTCTCATTTACATTTAAGAAATTCTGCTTTCTTGAAAAACTTTAAAAATGCATTTTAAATTGCTTTAATAACTAACCCTAAGAGTCATTTTCTTTTTATTACGATTAAGTTTTATAAAATAATAGCTTAAATGTAATCAAGTTTTAGTTGAAAGATTATCCACGTAAAATTTAAAACTGATTTGTATTTTTAAGTGGTGGTGCAGTAAATTCACTGCTGAAAAAAAATTGAAAGTAAAGATTTTTAAAAATCATCTTTAAAACCTAAAACTTCCATTTAAAAAATTTAAAGATCAATCACTGTAGCTATCAGCTGCTTTTAAATGAAAAGAGTGAAGATTTAGACTGATGATAAACATTTTATTAATGCTGTAAAAATAACTTTCTCATCAACATGAAAACATAGTCTCTTCAAGGCCCAATAGCTAAAATAGTTCCTAATTGTTTTTTCTTTTTCTACTTCTGCTTTTGCCACAGCCCAAAGCAAATAAAGAAGACAGCATCGATTGGTCAACAAAGGAAGCAGGGAGAGGGGAATTATTTCAATTGGTGGCAGTTACAATTGGATTTTATAAGAATATTTGAGCTATCCTAATGAGAATCAATAGAACTTTTACTATTTACACTTTTATTCTTTAAATAAATTACATTAAATATGTTTATGTTTAAAAAGTAAGTATTTCTATTCTAAGTATTATGGGCTGCTGTACATAATTTTTATGCACTTTTATTTTTAAAAATTATTCCTAAACACGAGTCTTTTCATTTCTTTTAGTTAAAAAAAAATAGTGATACAATTTGATTTTTAAGAAAAATTATCAATACTATTGCCTCTATATAAAAAATTGCTTTAAAAATTTATGAAAAAATTGTTTGGATTGTTAAAAACAATTACAAAAAAAATTGGTATATAAAAAATTACCCAAATATTGCTAAAGAAATACTCCCATAATTGCTTCTATTTTTAAAATGTTTTTAAAAGAATTATTCCTGAAATTTGTTTCACTTTTTTTAGTAAAAAAAATAAAAATTAGTGAAACATTACTTTGATTTCAAGAAAAATTACCAAAAAAATTGCTTTTTTTTTATAAATATCAAAAAGATTGTTCTGATATAAAAAATTACCCAAGATTTCTAAAAAGAACTTACAAAAAATTGTTTCTGTATAAAAAAATATCAAACATCGCTACCAAAATTAGCAAAAAGATTGTTTCCCCATAAAACTTACTAAACAGATTGCCTCTATATAAAAATAAAATTATCAAAAAATTGGTAAAAAAAACATAAAAAAGATTGATTATATATAAATAATTTCTAATAAAATTTACTGAATTTATTGCTTTCTTTGAGCGAGAAATTTCACTATTTGTAACACATTGAAAGATCCACACTTAAAAACAATGAAAATGCAGATGTAAAGATTGTTAATGTAATGTGTGATCAAAAGTTCTCTTCCTTTGTAAAGCTTTGTTAATTTTTATTAATTTTATTTTATTTATTTTTTTATTTTCTTTGGAAAAAAAAGTTGTGCAGTTTTCAAGAATTGAAACTTGAATTGTGATTGTTAGGCATTGTGATACAATCATTGAGTTTGAATGGAAAATTTGATTTGGTTTATTGTACAAGCAAGATCTCAAACTTAAGTTCACATCACTGATTATCAGTCAATTGTCTACTGGATTAAAAATTTGGAACTCTGTAAGTTAAAGAAGATTGAATACATGTTTGCAATGCATCTGATGGACCGAACATTCTGTGTATGTCACTGAGAAAAAGAGATTAAGTTACATAAAAAATGCATTATTTTTGGCTTTTACAACCGATTCCTTTACAGCCTGTGAACACATTCTACTGTGAAAGGAAAATTTCTCATTAGCCTTATATGTACCTTTATTGCTGGCCTGCAAGAATGGTATCGACACACTTCTTTTACCCCCACCTACTAATGCGTTATATGAGTATTTCTGAGCTGCACAATTTGTAGCTTTCATTGGCCAATGAATGTAATTTGTTATCTCCAAACTGAAGACGTTTTTTGAATGGCTATTACATCTTGGCATGGCACAATCAGCTCTCAGGTTGTTAAGCACATCTCCTAATCAAAGAGTTAATCAGTTGCTAAGCATGACAGGTCTTTGTTCAAGTTTTCAGTGTCATTAATTTTCTCTGTAGAATTATCTTAGGCTGGGACCATCAGCTGAAATTGAATGCTTGTATGTAAAAAATATGGTTTTTTGTGTAGATTGGTTGATCTTTTAAATCAACTCATTTCAGGTGAAAACATTAGATAATTCGTATAAAGTATAAAAATATGAAAAATGATCCAGTAGAAAAATAATTACAAATAAAAATAGAATTTATTGAATTATCAAGTTGTATTGTAAGTTTTAATGAGGAAGAGTTGTGTGATTAATGCTGTATGACAAACTGACTTATCTACCTTAACTTACAAGGTCCCCCATTTTTAAACACAATCTCACAATATGTTTGTTTAAAAATTAAGTATTTCTATCTTAAGTATTATGGGCTGCTGTACATAATTTTTATGTAATTGTTAATGATTTTTTTTTTTTTTTTTTTTTTTTTTTTTTTTTTTTTTGTTAAAAATATATATAGCATTTCCACTGGATCATTTTTTTGTAATTTTTGGAAATTATGCTAATTTTAACATGACATGTAATTATATAATGTTTGCACCTAAAATGTGCTTCTTTAAAAGATCAATCTACACAAGGATCAACATATGTAATTTATTTTTACATTTCAGCTTCTGAAGAAACATTTAATAACTTTAAAATCGGCAGAGATGGTCTTGTACGAGCGATCCTTGCCCATAAATTTGAAACTCCAATGATAAATATTCTCTCTCATGTTGACAAAACAAGAAAAAGGAAACACGAATACATTTCAAAAAGAAGGAATAGAAAATCTTGATCCACAAGTGATAAGTTTGTTGGGTTCACCTTTCCTGACCTTTGGACTCTCGATTTTATAAACTTCTGTCATTTAGCTACAATTAAATCTGATTGAGGGCAGAGATTTAAGAAATAACAAAGCTGATAGCCATTAGTCGCGTGCTCTCGTGTAATGAATGTAGGATTGACATGAAATTCTTAAAGATAAACTGACCGAAAAATGGGTTGAAATGACTTAAATAAATAAAAAGTAAATGACTTTAATGAACTTAAGGATGAATTGAATGACCTTAAGAATGACTTGAATGCTTAAAAAATAACTGGAATCCTTCAAAAACAACTTGAATGATCTGGAGAATGACTTGAATGGCTTTGAGACTGACTGGTTGTAAAGTGGGTGATCATTTTATCCCCCACTTTATATCACAAAGTAACAAACATAAGTACAGCATGTAGTAAGAACATATACTACACTTTGATCCTGGCCAAAAGACCAAGAAAAGGGTATTTATTTGCTCCCTCACTGAGCAAATTAGGCACAAGACCGATTTTTAATGTGAGGAGTGAAGGGGAAATGGGGAGTGGGGGAGCTGGATTGTGACAATTGGTATGAAGGGTTTCCCTTACATTGACCAAGGTCTTATATGTGGTGTTGCCCCCACATATGGTCTTTGCTTGCAATATCTGCCTGTTACGACCCGGAATGTCTAGGGGTAAAAGTCGTAACATAAAATATGAAAAAAATTATTTAAAAGAAATTAGTTTTCCTGGGTTTTTAGGTACGGGAGGGATATATCCATTTTCTCGAAAGACATTTATAAACACAAGACAGGAAAAACACATTCAAGTAACAATACCGAGGCCAATGGAAAAATTAACACAATTTTATTCACACATATAAAAATATATTGTAACGAAAGTAAAAGAGAATGTGTAACTGGATGAACAAACAAACTTGAAATAGATTCGAGAGAGAATTTCCGCGCAAAAGAAATAAACAGTTCACACCCTGTCGTCTGCTTTTAACTCCAAAATGGAAGGATATCCTTTTTGTGTTTTTGTAGTTGCTTTCATATATGAGAGAGAGATATAGAGAGAGAAAAATAAACAATCGACTCACTCAGCGCCGGGTTTTAAATATTTCTGTCGCATTCCTTTCTTTTGAAACAATTTCGTTCCTTCGTCCATTGGATACATCGTCATTCCTCATTATCGCCTTTTTTCGTTTTCTATGTCGTCAAAATATATCGTTCATTTCTTCGCCGTCGTCAGCACCACAAACGCCGTCACCATCGCCAACAATGTCGCTTCCCTGACCCTCCTCCTCGGCTGCTATATCGTAACTGTCTCGCCACCCTGCGCCGCTCCTTTCCCTCTCTCTAATGGTATACCTTTCTCTCTCTCTCTTTAGCGCCCTCTCTCTCACTGTATGTACCTGCATCTCTCGCTCAATAACACGCGAGGCGGATGCCTGCAGCTTTCCCTCTCTCTAGTTTCATATCTTCTCTCTCCCCCTCTCTCTTTCTTTACAGTTTATAGGCATCCCCTAGCTGTATTTTGTATGTTCTCTCTCTCTCTTTTTCTTTTTCCGGATGTTTACAAATTCACTGAGAGCAGACGACAATATAAAGCGCGATAAAACAGAATTTTCTCTCTCGACTTTTTTTTTTTTTTTTTTTATAATATTAAAAGTAATTATTGTCTCAAATTATATATTTTTTTCACATATTTGTAACACCCCCCCCACATTAGAAAAAAAAAATCTTTTCCAAAGATTTTTTTTTTTTTTAAATTTTTTTTTATACTTATTTTGTCCAGTCCCACACGTTTTCGTGTGATATTGAAGTCTCTTGGAATTATCTTATGATCTTCTAAAAGAAACATACAAGAAGTGTTCTAGGTTATCCATATTATACACGGGATAAAGCATCAGCACAAACGTTGTTCACTCCTCTGATATGCTGGATTTTCAAGTTATATTCTTGTAGAATCAAACTCCAGTTTAATAATCGTCGATTTTGATTCTTCATCTTGTATAAGAAAGTAAGGGGGTTGTGGTCAGTATAAACGAGTATTTGCGTACACGAGGAAGAAACATACACGTCGAAATGCCTTAAGCTGAGGACGAGGGCTAACGTCTCCTTTTCAACAGTCGAATATCCCCTTTGATACGCATTAAACTTCCTGGAAAAGTAGCTAACTGGATGTTCAATACCGGCTGAATCTGTCTGGAGTAATACGGAACCAAGACCAGAATCACTGGCATCGATGGCTAAACGGAATGGCTGTGAGAAGTCAGGGGCTTTCAAAACAGGTTGAGAACATAGTAAAGATTTGATTTGCTCAAATGCTTTTTGACAAGTTGGGGTCCAGGAGAATTTCACCTTCTTGGACAGCATCTGGGTGAGTGGTAACGCTATGTCGGAAAAGTTTTGACAGAATTTCCTGTAATATCCGGCCATGCCGAGGAATTGCCTCAGACTCTTCAAATTAGCAGGGGCAGGGTAATCCACGATGCCTTGAATTTTTGCCTCAACCGGGGATACCTTCCCGTAGCCGACTGTATGTTCTAGGTATATAACTTCAGCCTTGCCAAAGTCACTTTTAGCTAAATGAACCGTGAGGTTTGCCCGCCGAAGTCTATCCAATACGGCTCTCAAGGACGTTATGTGTTCAGCCCAGCTCTCATTATATACGACGATGTCGTCAATATAGATTTCAACACTGGATAGATCTCGCAAACATGAATTCATCATTCTCTGAAAGGTGGCTTGGGAGTTCTTCATCCCGAAGGGCATGACTCTATATTGGTACAAACCATGGGGTGTAATGAAAGCCGATATCTCCTTAGCACGCTCAGTCAAGGGTACACACCAATATCCTTTGAGTAGGTCTAGCTTAGAAATGTATGTGACCTTGCCAATTTTGTCGATGCAGTCATCCATCCTGGGTATGGGGTGAGAGTCTGACTTTTGATAGCGTTCACTTTGCGGTAATCTGTGCAAAAGCGAACGGATCCGTCTGGTTTTCCAACTAACACACAAGGAGATGACCAGCTGCTCTGGCTAGGTTCAATGATGCCATGCTCGAGCATGTATCTGACTTCTTGTCTAATCATTTCTGGTTTATGTGGGCTTACACGATATGGATGTTACTTAATGGGGGTGACCTTTTCGATTTCCACATCATGTTGCACGATGTTCGCTTGTTTAGAAACGTCGGGAAAGAGATCGCTATAGCTCCGAATGAGGACGGTCATATCGTTTCTTTCGCTATTTGTTAAATGAGATAGTACGGGTGTAAGATTGGCTAATATCTCTGAGTTTGATAGCCTCGGAGGGTGGTTGTCTTTCCCCGGGATCCTTTCACTGTCCTCCTCGGGTCCTTTTATGGAAGCGGACGGAGTTGTGACTACAATAAGGTTTATTTTATCCCTTTCAAAATACGGTTTGAGCATATTGATATGGCACATCTGTGTCGCCTTTCTACGATCAGGAGTATTTATTATATAGTTCACTGACCTTCAAGCAATGGTGTAGGGGCCGTGGAACCGAGCCTTAAGTGGATGACCAGATAATGGTAACAAAACAAGCACATTGTCTCCGGCTTTGAAAGTCCTGGGGGTAGTATTTCGGTCATAATGTTGTTTCATTCTGGCTTGAGCTGTTCGTAATCTTTCACGTGCCAGTCGGCTGGTTTCATATAGTCGGTTTCTGAACCTTGACGCATACTCCAGTATGGATTCACAGGTGACTCCTTCCTGCAGCCATTTTTCTTTTAACAATGCTAGGGGTCCACGTACTGAGTGGCCAAATATTAGTTCGAACGGGCTGAATCCTAGAGACTCCTGTGTGGCGTCTCACGCTGCAAACATCAAAAAGGGAATACCCTCATCCCAATCTTTCTGGTGACTAAGGCAATAGGTCCGGATCATGGTTTTCAGTGTAGAGTGAAATCTCTCTAGGGTACCTTGGGACTGGGGATGGTATGCGCTTGACTTTACGGTTTGTACGCCCAGCACACTCATGGACTGTCGAAACATCCTGGACATGAAATTCGATCCTTGATCAGACTGTATTACCCTCGGTAGTCCGACCATGGAGAAGAAGTTGAGAAGAGCCCTTGTGATTTTCTCAGCAGATATGTCCCTCAGCGGGACTGCTTCTGGAAATCTGGTAGATGCGCGGAGGATAGTGAATATATACTGATTTCCTCATTTGGTCTTAGGAAGTGGACCCACACAGTCGATTAAAACGCGGCAAAATGGTTCTTCAAAAGCGGGTATAAGATGTAGGGGGGCGATTGGTATCTTCTGATTCGGCTTGCCTGCCATCTGGCAGGTGTGGCAAGTTCGGCAAAAGTTGGATACATCTTTGCAGACTCCAGGCCAGTAAAAGTGTTTGGTGATCCTATCATAGGTTTTACGGACGCCTAAGTGGCTTCCCAAGGGAGTTTCGTGCGCTATTTCCAACACTTCTGCCCTACGTGCCTTTGGTAACACTAGTTGGTATATCACCGCCCAGTCTTCGTGAGCTGGGGATTGCGGGGGCCTCCATTTCCTCATCAGTACACCATTTTTTATAAAATATCCGGAGGGTATTTTTTCCAGTTCTTCTTTGGGCAGTGCTTCTTCGAAGAGGGGGGAAATCCCATCATCCTTCCACTGTTCTTGTATGATCAGTTGCTGCGAAGCGGGAACTTGTAGGGAGGTTTTGTTGGTATGGGTATTATTTGGATCTGTGGGTGGCGAGTTGAGCTTCCCCTCAAGATTCATGAATGATTTCGATAGGTCGATTTCCTCATCTTCCCTGGACCGATCTTTTGCCTCTAACCTTTCCTCTGCTGTTCTTTTTGTGGACTGGGCACGGGTTACTGCACACGCTGGGAAGATGCCGGGGTGTTGTTCCTCTATCATCTCAGTGTTTTCTGAAGTGTTTGGCTCCACCATCACTCTCGGGTGAGGAACAACTCTTTCGCCGGCTAGATCATTCCCGAGTAACATCGAGATACCCTTCATGGGTAGGCTATCGACTACGCCTACTTCCACTAGACCACGTACTATGTTCGAATCAAGAGAGATTCGGTGGATCGGTACGTTAATATACCTTCCCCCAATTCCGCGAATTATGACGGATTCTCCTGTCGCCGTCTGTGACTCGCATGGCATACTCTGTTTTAAAACCAGCGATTGGGTTGCTCCAGTGTCGCGAAGGATTTTTACTTTCTGCCAATTCGTGTGGTCAGTTATCGGATATATCAGACCATCCGACAAAAATGGTTGGAACTCCTCCCTGATTTTATCGCCGTCATTCTCTGCAGGGGGTTGGTAGGTGGTGATAAATCCTTGTGGTTTACCAAGTGGTCTTTTCATCGAGTTCACATTTTCCCTTGCTGGGCAGTTCATTGCAATATGTCCAACCTTCCTGCAATAATAGCATGTTACAGGCCTATGTCTCTTTGTCATTTGATAGGTGGGGTGGTCGGATCGAGTTGTTTGGGAATCTGTTTCTGATGTCAGGTGGTCGATATATCTTACTGTCTGGACTATGCCCTAAGCTGTGGGTAACGCTACTTGTTTTCCGGGAGTTCGAGCGGGTCTCAGATAATTTTAGGGGTTTATTTCCCTCGCATGCATGCGTCAGGGCGTACTCGTCGGCAAGGATCGCCATTTCATATGTTGTGTCGATCCGCCTCTCGTCCAGGAATAATTTTAGTTCACTAGGGAGGCAGCTCTTGAACTCCTCCATCAAGATCATTTGACGGAGTTTTTCGTAATCAAAGATGGCATCTTTAGCCGAGGTCCACCTATTGAAATGAGTTTCTTTCTGACGGAAGAATTCGACGTACGTCTGGTCTTCTTCCTTTTGGCATGACCGAAATCGTTGCCGATATGCCTCAGGCACTAACTCGTAATTATGGAGGATGGCACGTATCAGGCGGTCGTAGTCGTTGCAATCTGCTAAAGATAGGGAGGTATATACTTCCTGTGCTTTTCCTTTCAGCGCCGTCTGTAGCAGCATCGGCCATGCATCCCTGGGCCATTTAGCGCTCAAAGCTATCTTCTCAAAATGTAGGAAATACCCGTCTACATTTTCTTCGTGGAACGTTGGCACGAGCCGGATATTTCTGGGGATGTCAAATTCTTCCCTTCTTTCCTGACGGGGTTCAGGTCTGCTCTCTGTCAAAATCCGCAACACGGACTCGTCCACTAGGTCATTATCGACCAAATGTTCTGTCACTATCTCAATTAGTTTGGCTTTCCGCATACCCGGTCTGTAGTCTAACTCATACTCTCTCGCTATCGATAATATGTCATCTCTTTTCATCTTGCACAGTTCTTCAAATGACGGTGACTCTAGGAATGCTTGAACCAGTGCCATCTTTTTTTTTTTTTTTTTTTTTTTTTTTTTTTTTTAAACACCTCTTGTTACTTTAAATGTGTCCACTGTCTAGTGTCCTTGGAGAAGATTAATCCCGGACGAGAACCCCATTTATGTTACGACCCGGAATGTCTAGGGGTAAAAGTCGTAACAAAATATAAAAAAAATTATTTAAAAGAAATTAGTTTTCCCGGGTTTTTAGGTACGGGAGGGATATATCCATTTTCTCGAAAGACATTTATAAACACAAGACAGGAAAAACACATCCAAGTAACAATACTGAGGCCAATGGAAAAATTAACACAATTTTATTTACATATATAAAAATATATTGTAACGAAAGTAAAAGAGAATGTGTAACTGGATGAACACACAAACTTGAAATAGATTCGAGAGAGAATTTCCGCGCAAAAGAAATAAACAGTTCACACCCTGTCGTCTGCTTTTAACTCCAAAATGGAAGGATATCCTTTTTGTGTTTTTGTTTTTGTAGTTGCTTTCATATATGAGAGAGAGATATAGAGAGAGAAAAATAAACAATCGACTCACTCAGCGCCGGGTTTTAAATATTTCTGTCGCATTCCTTTCTTTTGAAACAATTTCGTTCCTTCGTCCATTGGATACATCGTCATTCCTCATTATCGCCTTTTTTCATTTTCTCTGTCGTCAAAATATATCGTTCATTTCTTCGCTGTCATCAGCACCACAAACGCCGTCACCATCGCCAACAATGTCGCTTCCCTGACCCTCTTCCTCGGCTGCTATATCGTAACTGTCTCGCCACCCTGCACCGCTCCTTTCCCTCTCTCTAATGGTATACCTTTCTCTCTCTCTCTTTAGCGCCCCCTCTCTCACTGTATGTACCTGCATCTCTCGCGTCACTCGCTCAAAAACACGCGAGGCGGATGCCTGCAGCTTTCCCTCTCTCTAGTTTCATATCTTCTCTCTCCCCCTCTCTCTTTCTTTACAGTTTATAGGCGTCCCCTCGCTGTATTTTTATATGTTCTCTCTCTCTCTTTTTCTTTTTCCGAAAAGTAATTATTGTCTCAAATTATATATTTTTTTCACATATTTGTAACACTGCCGGAACAAATATTACACTTTGATCTTAGCCAAAAGGCCAAGAAAAGCTGTATTTATTTGCTCCCCCACTGAGAAAATTAGGCACAAGGCCGATTTTTAATGTGAGGAGTGAAGGGGAAATGGGGACCAACTCCCCGGGGAGTAGGGGAGCTGGATAGTGACAATTGGTATGAAGGGTTGCCCCTACATGGACCAAGGTCTTATGTGTGGGGTCGCTCCCACACATGGTCTTTGCTTGCAGTATCTGCCGGAACAGATACTACACTTTGATCTTCATATTTAATTTATTTCGTTTAAAGAAAAAATTCCAATTAAAAAAAATTCCAATATAAAATTAAAAAATTTTAAAAAGTAAAATCTCCAAAAGACAAAAAAAATTTAGGCGCAAGGCCCTATAAGATTGGGGGAGGGGAGTGTTGCAGGGTCTTTGTAACTAAAGTAAAAATTGGAGTCTTTGGCGACTTTACTCTTGACTGGCAACATTTACCACAATACCTCTTTCACTCTATGGACTTTAAACTAACTAATGAAAACCCCAGCGTTTTTGCAAAAACGATATATATGCAATTTCTGTGTGTGCGTGTGTGTGCATTTTTTTTTTTTTTTTTTTTTTTTTAAATAAAATGTGTGTGTGTGTGTGTGTGTGTGAAAAAAGTTCAATTCATTGGAAAATAAAAAGTTCTTGAATTTGGAAGAAAAACAGTTGGTGTTGGGGAGTGGGAAATCTAGAAAAAAAATTATACAAAAAATAAAATTTCCTAGTGCATTGTTAGTAAGGTCCCTCCCTGAGCTAATCTAAGTAGTTAGATCGCCTACTGTTTTCCGGGGCACCGAAAACAAGCGGGGAGATCCCTAATGGGAACTGGGAAGAATTCATATCGGGTGTAGGGAGTAAAATAAATAGATTTTTAAAAACAAAAAAGGGGAATATATTAGGCGGCGACCTTTGAGTAGGGGTTGACCAGGGGGAGATAAAACAAAAAAGATGGGGGGGGGTAGTGGTAGGGTAGCCTCGGAAGGTTCTCTAGTGCCAAAAAACAAACAATCGGGGGACAGGATCTCATTTGTACCACCAGTCAAGAGTCTCTTTACTTTTTATTTGTCTAACCTAGCGAGATGGGCTCCTTAGAACCCAGTATCGCATGTGTCATGCCTATGGTGGTAACACGAATTCAAACTTGGCGCCTCATCGGATGCACAAGTTAGCGTAAAAACTTAAAAAGCTAAGAACAGCATCTGGTAACAACAGACCTTTGATCTTAACCAAAAAGGCCAAGCACAATAGTGTTACAGACAGATGGACCCATGGCGTGACTTATAGAGTCACTTGCACGCGACTAAAAATGAACCATTTGTAACTTCCAAACCAGATAATGCTAATTAGTGATAAGTAAAATTATTTTAATGTTTAGTTTTTAAATTTCCATTACATTTAATAAGAGATCTATTCTTTGCCCTTGAACTTATTTAAAAGCATGCTTTTAGTTAAAACAAACGTAGTGTCTACTTGAAGGTTGAATAAAAAAAATGGCTGCCCTATGAATTTACATTTAATAGGGGTTCTATTCTAGGCCCCACACTTTCTTCTCTATAGCAATGATTTTCTTTAGAATATTATTCAGAAGATTAATATCCATGTTAATGATGGCACTCTGTATTCTGGTATTGCTTATCGTTCATCTCTCTAGGATCAGTTGAAATATATGCCTGATCTAGAAATCGACCTTGGTTTGGTTGCGGATTCGGGTATGAAATGCATTGCTCTGTTTAATCCTGTTCTGACTTTGGTTGTATCTTTCAATTATAGGCATTTCCCTTTTAACAAAATTCTCATGGATGGCTTCGCTCTTCATAAGAAATTAACTAAAACTTCTTGGTCTTTCTCATCAAATCTATCTTGGAGTTCATATATTAGATTCATTGCTCTTTCTGCTATTCGTTAAAATGGTTCTCTATATCGCTTCATATTCGCACACCTGAGGTTAATCTCTATTCCTACAAATTTACTATCAGACCATATATGGAGTACTGTTGTCCTATGTTGGTCGATGAATCTATCTTCTTTGAAGATTCTTGATAGGATGCAGAAACATCTGTAATTTGATTAGCACCACCTTCTGCAACCACCCCTCTCTCTCTTTTTCTCTCTCTCTCATGATGTTGCTAATCTCAATCTTTTCTATAAATACTATGGCATATGTTATTTAGAATTGTTTAATCTTTTCCCTGCTTTCTTTGTCCGAGATCATTTGACTCCTTGGTCTAGTGGTCTTCATCAATTCTGTTTTGATACCTCGTTGTAATACAGTTTTCCAACAACTGCAAAGTTGTGGAACTCTCTTCCTACTTATTGGCCTTGGTCTTGAAAAGATGATGTAAGGAGTTAACAAGGACAAAAGATGATCAGAGAAGACCAAGGCTAATAGTTTTTTGTTTTTTGTTTTTTTGGAATAGTCATCTTTCTTCGTTCTTGTTAGCTCCTTACATCAAATGGCTTTATAACTTCTGTGTTGATTTCTATTTAAAAAAAAAAAAAAAAGAATAAAAGGCTTTTCTTTTTGCAAAAAATCATGTAGTCTTTTTTGGTGTGGTGGTGCAATAGTAGCATTATGATAAAAAAGAAGTTTAAAAAACATTTTTCTTCTTACAATATTATTTTTAGACAAAAAACTAACACCATAGAAAACTTGCTGATAAACTTTCTTCTATCTTAAAATTATTCAAGTAATCTGTCATATTTCCATGATTGGAAGAAGTCCTTTGTTGTCCCTATTTGTAAAAATGCTGGTAATAAATCGACCCAACTAAGTATCATCCGGCTAGTCGCTTTTTCCAAGAACTGCAGATTTCTGGAACTTTTGTTAATACTGTATTCCTCCTGCCTATAGCCTTGGTCTTTACAAGACTACAACTAATAAGCACTGCTTTTGCAATGATCATCTTTTGATTTTGTTAACTCCTTAGATCAAGTGGCTTCACACCTTATCAGGGGTGATTTCTGTAAAAAACAAAGATTTTTTTAATGGGTTAAACAAAAATACCCAATTAATCAAAATGCAATTAACTTAGTCAAAAAATTTTTAAAATGCTGACTTTTTTCTCCTCGGTCTGAAAGAAAAAAAATAATAATTATGCAAAAAACATACTTTTTAAATTTAATTTGTTTTTGACATAAAAGCAACAGTTAGAAAACTATGAAGTTTTCTAATAAAACAAGTTTTTTCAATACACAATTTATTAATTAATGAGGAAATCATGGAATATTAATTTAAATATAATAATTTCTTGAATATTTGGTGAATTTATAAAAACTGTGGGTTATGAAAGTTTTCATTTTGTTCCTTTTGAATGAAGATTCCGGCATAGTTGCCCGATTATTTCAAGTTTTCTTATTTCTCTTTTTTTATTCAAACGTGATTATCACAAGACGCGCCAAATATAAAGGTGCAAGAAAATTAGTTTCTAATTTTTTCCTGAACTGAATGGATGTAATTTAATATTCTCTAATTCAAGGGATCTCTTCCCACCTTATCAGAGACTTATGCTTTCTCTGACTGAATCCCCATTGTGGGGAAGTTGAATTAATTCCCAATTGGAAACTTGTATAAGAAATTACTGATTCAACACAATTTCTGATATGACTATATTAAACTTTCTACTTTACGACAAAGTGTAATTGGCTATTCCAAATTTTTGATTAGCCTCGGTCAAGGAGAGTGGATTACTTGGAGAGGTACTTATCATCCCATCGGCATGCAAAAATGCATCGCTTATTCAAGCATAGACAGAATCACAAAATCCACTCAAGGTAAGTGTCTTGGTGTTTGTGAATTTCATGTCCTTGGTCTACCTCTTATGTGAATTTTCTTCACAAAACCAATGACTTCTCAAAAGATAGTGTTGTTTTAATTTGGACAGACAACGAGCAGATGATCATAATCTGTACAAATATTTTTGATACGGCTTTTGTTGATAGTATTTTGACTCATGAATATCGAATTTTGGCTGTTTTCATGGAAACAAGATCAACATTACTCCTGGAAAATGAATAAAAAAAATGTTTTACAAATCAAATTCTTTTAAAAGTAACTTTTATTAGTCCTGGTAACATTTATTTATTTTATTTTTTTTGACAATTTTGTTCGTTTGCTATTTAAAAAAAAGTAAAAAGAAAAGTTAAATTCAAGTTTTATAATAGATTTTTTGTGACAAAATACTATGTACACGCAAATTTATTCATAATTGTAAAATTATTCAAGCACAACTGAATTTTTTTTTTAATTACACAACACCTTAAATTTAAATCAATGTATTCAAGCAGTCCTTCAAGTTTTATGATATCTTTTTGTGTATTAAATTGTTAGGTGAAAGTTCAGAAGAGTTACCATCCTCGAGCCCAATAACATAAGTGCATAAGTGCCAATAAAGTGATTTTTAATATCATATTCAGCTAAATCCATAACAAGCAACAAATGTTACTTTTCTACCTACATTGCTCATTATTTTTTAGTACTTATTTTTTTAGAAATAATTACACAACATTTTAAATATGAATCAGTGTATTCAAACAGTCTGTTGGAAAAGAAATATGTAAAAATAAAGTTACCGTAAAAATAATGTAACCGTGATATTTTTTTTTTTTTTTAATAGTATTTTCAAGTTTTACAATATCTTTTTGTTTATTAAATTGTTAGGTGAAAGTACAGAATAGTTACAATACGGCCGCTAGCCTGGTAACATAAGTGCATAAGTATCAATAAAGTGATTTTTAATATCGTATTCAGCTAAATCCATAACAAGCGACACTTGAATGAATGGTTTATTTTATTGATGCTACACCATAATCATGTGATTAAAATTTTAGCAGATGAAAAATTGGGAGACAGAAAAGTAAAGAGTTTCGCGCTGCCTTATAATGGATGCATTTCGTATTTATATCGCCCAAATTCATAATTTTTTATTTTCTTAATTATTAGCTACTTGATCAATTTACATGATTTTGGAAAAATCCACATGTGTACATAAAAATTTTCTCTGTGTGTTAAGTGTAATTCTAAATAACCACCGCATTTTTTAAAAAATTTTATTCACAGTTAATTCTTCTATTTAGTATAGTTTAATTGGCGAAGAAATAAATTTATTTTTCTAGTGTTTCCTTTATTGCATGTGCAATTCATGACATTACGCATGCTTAAAATGAAATACAATGTATGCACTTTATATCATGTATGTCATACATTTAAGCACACTTAAAATGACATACATAACACAAAACATGGGAAATAATTCATGTTTCCTTATCACATACGAATAAATTAATCTTTTTTATGCAGTTAAAACGGGAAATTACTTTAATCTGATTTGTAATTAATTCCATTATTTAGCAAAGTAAAAAAAAATGATAGAAACAACGGAAATAAATTTATTTTACTACAATTTTCTTTATTTATTTTGCAAATAATAATAGTTTATATTCCCTTTGCGCTGAGTAGCAAAATCTGTCCTGACTATTTGTTTATAGGCCAGCCATTTTTATAAATCCATTTGTGAGTAAGCCTTGATCTTCATTATATAGGAAATCTCCCATTATTAAACCATTGGGTTGGATCCTCCCTATCTAGTTGAACTCATCCAGAAAACTTTCTGCTCTCTTATGTTATTTCCATCCTCATTTTCTTGTTTTTATCTATTTTTCTTTATTTCTTCATTTGTTTGTGAGGCCTAGTCCTCTTCTCTTTTTATGTTATCATGCACATGTATTGGTTTCAGTATATCATCCTATGTAGGACTAACATTGTTCCGGTCTTGATATCAAGCCTTTTGATATTTTGTAGCCAGTCAATAATACCAAAACTATATGAGATGAAAAAGATTGCAAGCTGGTTAAGGCAGTTATATTGTATTGGGAGCTTAGTCCTGATTTTTGTTTTTAAAATTTTCTTTTTATTTTGTTTTAGCTGGAGGTTGGGCATGCCAGACCTTCACCTGCTACATTTTTAAACGATTTCAAGCATTTACCCGCTAACTCAAATATTCCAACCGAGAGATTGTTTTTAAGATTCTGACCATCCCTTAAAGTGCAATTATTTTAATTTCTCCTGCACTTGGTTCACCAGGTAGTTTTTAAACTTGTTTATCATGAGTTCAGCTGCTCCTATAATTACTGGAATTATAGAGATCTTCCTAAGATTCCAGTTTCTTTTTTATTTGCATTTCGTCATCTTTTCTATTTCAGCTCTGTTTAACCGAACATCATTGAAGGCACTAAATTCTATTAAGGTTGCTTCTTTCTACTTCTTGTCCCATATTACCATATCAGGTTTTATGGCTTCATTTCTTTTTTGCATGTAATTGTAGGAATTGCATAGTCAGGAATAGTTTATGACTTATTTCTGATTGTTCTTTCTGGTATATATTTCCATGACTTCCTGCTGCATTCGATATTCAACTTTTTACAGATCATCTAGTGGAGATATTTACACACTTCATGGTGCCGTGTCGTATAGTAGCAATCCCCTAGCAGAACCTTACTGTTGGATGTCAGGTGGCTTGAACTCTCTATTTCTGTGTAGCAGAATCGGCACTTATCATTGCTGAGACCAATCATTTTCTTAAAAACATTGGTCATCAAGCCTTGATCTTGGGAAGCCATTATGTCATCATGACGGGCTCCTTGTCCGTCCGGACCAATGTGATTCTTCATCTCCAGAGTTTCCTGTCTTCCATCAGCTGCCTCAGGTCTTCAGGTTCACAGTTGGCATTGTGTGCTATTTGCTGGATGTATGTGGCTATAGGTCATCCTTTGCTTGTATGTCCGTGTCGTGGAGTCCATAGCAATACATCACTCACCGATTCATGCTTGCTCCTCGAACAATGACCAGCAAATTGTAGGCGTCTTTCTCTGATGGTATTAGATATGGCAGGTAGGTTGCCATAAAGTTGCTGCTTCGTGGGATGATTTTGCCAAGATATATTTAATACTGTTCGTAGCATACGGGTTTATGTGCCGTTTAGTTTTCTTTCCAATCTTTTGGTGAGTGTCCAGGTTGTAGCACCGTAAACAAGGAAAAACTCTACCACTGCCCTGAAGAACTGCCTTTTTATTTTGTTAGTCCTGAAGTCCATACTGAACGCAGCTCATCCAATGCGGCCCATGTTTTTGAGATGCGAGTTTCAATATCTCTCTCTCTCTCTCTGGAAACTGTTGCTGCCCAGATACGTAAACTCAGCAACTTCTTTCAGTGTTGATCCAACCAGAGCCCTGATCTCTCCTTTCACATTGAAAGTCATAAACTTTGTCTTATCCGCATTTATGTGGAGACCAATGTCATTTGCAGACTTTTCTAGCTTATGTAACAGTGTTTGCACATCAGCAGTGTTGTTCGTGAACAAAGCAATATCGTCTGCGTAATCTGCATCAGTTATGTGTGCTGATTGATGACGTCTGTTTCTGGATTCATTTAGGGTGAAGCCTAGCGTTTTGTATATATCAACAGAGGTGCAAAGTACGAAGTCAAGACAGACAATGAAAAAAAAAGGGGCAAGAGTATCTCCTTGTAGAACCTGGTGCAGATGTCAAAAAGTTCAGTGTTCCCATCTGGGGACCTGACCATTGCTCGAGTGTGCTCATATAGCATCATGATAGCATTAATGACTTCATTTGGAATACCATGTGCTTTTAATATGCTGACCATTTTTCCTCTATGCACAGAGTTGAATGCTTTGAATAAATCTACAAAAATCATGACTGCCTCAATGTTTTTGGCTTTGACTCCTTCAATTAATCTCCTAACAGTAAGTATTTGACTAGTAGTAGAGCGATTCTTTCTAAATCCATTCTGGTTCTTCCTGAGCACTTCTCCGATCTTTAGTTCGATATGGTTGAGAAGCATGGCATTGTAGATTTTTGCTGCAATTGGAGTGAGTGTTATTCCTCTGTAGTTGCTTGGTATGCTTAGGTCACCCTTCTTGGGGAAGGGAAGTATGCATTCTTCCTTCCATATATGAATAACTTTTTGTTTATATACAGAATTGCATGAATTAAGAAGCATGTCATTGAAGTCACCTGTCTTCCATACTTCAGGAGGTATGTTATCTAACCCTGCAGCTTTACGATTCTTGGTCCTCTTTAGTACAGTTAGAAGTTCCTCCATTGTAAAATCGCCCTTCTCATTATTGAGTTCCTGTACAACAATCGGCTGAATTGGTTGGTCTGTCACTTCTGGTTTGTTTCTGAGTAGTTTTTCAAAATGTGCTTTCCATTTCGAACGTCCATTTTTTGGAGTGTTTGCCTTTAACTTAGCTTTGGCAGGTCGTTTGCACCCAGATATCTCATTTACTACTTGCCAAGCCAGTTATGATTGTTATCTGCTGCATTCTGGATTCGATCTATTTGTTCTTGACCATACTTCTGTTCTGATAGGTACATCATGTCAAGATTTTGAAGCGCCTGCTTCCTTACTTTTGTATTCTGTCGAGTGGGGTATTTATCTTGCTTTTTTATTATGTTTTTTTAACTTTTCTCGTTTTGATATTTGTCATTTTCCCACGGTACTTTTCGCTTTACCTTGAGCTTCAGAGGTATACACTTCTTTACTGCTTGTTGGTGCGATCTAACAAAGTTTTCATAGGTGGTATTAGCAGTTGGTTCCTGCTCTTGTGTTTGTAAAGCATCAAATTGGTATGGAATTCTGGTTTTAGTCATATTGAATCTTTCGATAGCTCAGCTAATATCACCTGTATGAGCTATGTCTACAGGCGAATCGCAGTAGTTTCTCAATTAGATTAGTTGAACCTGACCGTTGATCTCTTAATGATCCTTCTGCTCAGCATCTTTTGTGCCCTGCTATTAACTGATTTTTTAGTTCTTCCGCCAAGGCGCATAACTGTTATGCTACTCCCCATGACATTACCAGGGCCCATTAGCCAGTTCATAATTCTCTCCTAATCATAGTGAAGCAAGCCTCTTTTTAGCCAGTCTATGAGACCTTCCTTATCTATATAGTCCTGGGTTAATTCATCCAGAAACTATTTGGCACACTGTTGGTTGGCACATTCTATTTCTTTTTTTTTTTTTTTCTTTCTTCTTTCTTTTTTTTTTTTTGCAAAGGAAGTTCTTGGTGCACTTTTAACAACTATATTAGTCTATTTCTGTGGCAGACTTGTTTTCTGATTCTGTCACATTTGTAAGATAGTTTTTGTCAAAAATGTTTGGTCAGTTACGTGATGAAGGTTGTTTTAATGGTTCTTGTTTCTGTATGTTGGTGCACTATTTTGAGATTTGAATTTGGGGAGCTCATCAGAAATTGGCCGGTGTTCACGATAGTCAATTTTTGAGAAATCCATACTCCCTGCTCCTGCGTAGGTAGTTTCTGTATGTTATCCCGTGCAATTTCAAAATTTTCCGCGCTTTAGTGTCTAGTCTGTTTATATGCCTTTGTGGCAAGTCAACAATACCAAAGTTGTATGTTAACACACGCATGACTAGTTTGCAATGATCTTGTTTTTGCTTGTAAGTTCTGTTTTACAGATTTTCCTTACATGGCATATATATTCGTTGCCAATTTTTCTATCATCTTGGCATTTACTGCTCTTCTATGCCTTTGATGCCAGTACCTTCATCAAGCTGTATGTTTTCCGTTTAGACTTTCTTCCCAACTCTGATAGAGTATGTGGCACATTTGTCCAAACCAAACTTCATTCCAATATCTGGAGAAGTTATGTATGACTTGCAAGTGTCGCCTTACGTCAGCATCTGACCGGGCATACAGCTTGAGGTTATCCATCAAGAGTAGATTGTTGACTCTTTTGTTCAGATGTTGTTGGTGGCCCTGGCTTAGATTGTAGGCACTATAGTTTTTTAGTAGTTTGCTTAACGGATCTATCGTTAAGCAGAGGATAGCTTAATAACTAAACAAGCAGGGTATAAGAGGAAGTGAAAACACTTCCTCCTACACCCTGTTTGTTCTTTTTCCAAGTATGCTCCGGGGGAAAGGTGTTGATAGATACTGACTGCAACCAACAGTGAAGAGATTGTTAGTGATAGTGAGATAGCAGATGGGTCTGTATTTACTAGGACGTTGTGTTTCACTCATTTTTGGTATGAGAGTTGTATCGTCTTTTAAAAATTATGGAGGCATGGCCTCTTCACCCCCAATAATCTGTAGAAGCAATTGCTATAATGACTTTGTAGTGCCGTTAGTTGCTTAAGCCAGAAATTGGATGGGTTGTCTATGCCATTTTTTTTTTTTGTAATTCTGGAACCCATTCAGCATTTGTTTTATCATTTCAGCTGCTATCTCTGGCTCTAGCATTTTAGGTGCGTGTTCGTTGCTTTTAGCAACATCTTAGATCCATTTCGCCTCTTCATTGTACATGATCTTGGTTTCGAACAGAGGCCTCCAATAATCCCCTGACTCTTGCTTTCGGGTGACTTTTCTTTCATTATTATGTCTTTTATTAAGCTTTGATATAATAGTCATGCGTTTTGTTTAAACCGTTTATTTTTTATTTTTGTCAACTTTTTCTTTTTTGTTTTGCCGAGTGCTGGGATCTTGCCCTAGTTTCCTGTCTATATTCTTAATTTCCTCTACTCTTGTGTACTATTTCACACTGAGTTTGCAGATGATGTTCTTCAGCCGTCCTTGCACTGCAGGGGCACTGAGGATTTGTTTGATCTGAGGCGATTCATTTCTACAAAGGTTCAGCTACTTTTAGAGCTTCTGTTTCCAGTGCAGTGTTTTTTTTTTTTTGTTTTTTTTTTCTTCAGACTCCCATTGTTTTATATTTAGGAATTTAGGGACAATCTTTCTAAGTCCTGCGGTATATAAATCTGGTTAAGCTCAGTGATGGATGTATTGTACGTGTTGTATGGGACAAGTCTCTGAAGAACAATATTAACCCTTTTTATCACTGTCCTAGTAACTCTGGTCTTCCTTCAGCCCCATCTTCTGGACCTCTGCAATAGTCTTAGATAGATCTTCCTCTAATGTTAACTGTTGATCATTCGGTTCCGGCAGTTCCTGAAGTAGATGTGCTGATACAGACGTTGGTAGTCATGAGGAAGAACCAACGTTCATTGAGGGGCTGGGTTTTTTTTTTTTTTTTTTTTTCATTATTACTTGCTGGTGGTGAGCGAGCTGAAGCAGTCATTCAACAAAGGAGATCCTGGTGTTAAAGTGGATCCATGTTGAAGTGTCATAGGCACAGACAGTTCAGTTGGATAAATAGGTGAGTAGTAGTATGGTTCTGCCTGTGTTTTGAGGTGGTGCATTGGTCAATGATGGGAATTGTGATTGAGTTTTCCAACGGACTCTGATGAGAACTGATACTTTCCAACAGACTCTAATGAGAACTGATACTTCTGTTTTCATGTACATCATCTCAGTCTCATTAAAAATCTTCAGACTGTTTTGTCGCTGACAGATTATTTTTGGGTGTGGAATATTTCTCTTGCTATGATAGAACTGGAAGAATACTTTTCTCCATGACTATCCTTTGTTTCTGTTTGGCATGTTTTGTTCGAGTATATACCGTAGCCCACAACCATGTCCACTTTTCTTCTTAGCCTCTTGTCTTCTTAAATTTTCCTCTTCTTTGATAAGAGTGTCGTTATTTCCTTCCACCTGCATTTTAAATATTTCTTCTTCTGTCATATATATTCCCATCTGGGAAACTATTGATCTTTGTCTTGCAATCGGTGTATCTTTTCTCTTTGGATGTTAGTCTTTTATATATCTTGGTCAGTATTTTATTTGCTGTTTTGCTTCATTTTCCAAACTTTGAGTAGTGGTAGCGAAACAGCAACACCTTCTTTTCAGCAACATACCATGGCTGGGATTTTAAGCCTCTTATTTTTGTCTGCTGAAACTGCTAGAGCTAGGGGGATAGTATCTCTGGTATGAAGGTCTGATGGCTGATACTGGTTGACCTTTACTCTTTTTTATTATTTTACATTGGTTAGTTTTAAGAGATGAATGAGCTTCATCCTGGAACTAACACTTGATTTCATTATGATTTGAATTTATATCCAAGGGATCTTTTAAGAATATTCGCTGATGTATTTTGTTCTAGCTTGGTTTTCCAGGGATTGTTTCCAAGTATTTTAACGCCAGTTGCTCCTATCACAACTGGTATAATATGGATTTCTTTGGTCCTGATATTTTGTTATCTTTTCCCGTTCAGCTCTATTAAGGCAATAGTCATTTGGGATGGTGACATCGATAATGAGCGCTATTTTCAAGCTTGTTCCGCATTACAATGTCTGGTTTAATGGCCTTGTCTTTTCTGTATCTACCTGTCTGTATGTCTTTGTCATAGAACTGTCATTTTTCTGTTTGATGTTATGGGTGATAGTTCATGTTCCCAGCCGTTTGATGATCTTCCAAGCTGTATCTCTCCACAGATTTTCCAATTGAAATATTTACATACTTTGTTGTGGCAGACAGTGTAAAGGCCATCTGCCGATAAGGTTTGGCATTCAGCCATTAGGTGGCTCGGGCTCTCAATCGTCGCATGGTAGAACCTTCACTGCCCATTTGTTTTTAGCTATTTTTTAAATCTATTTGTGAGTAAGCCCTGATCTTGACTGGCTGCAATGAATCTTTCATCATCAAATGGTAGTTTCCCACTCTTGAGCCATTAAAGTGAGGCATCTCTGTTTATATACTCCTGGTTAAGTTCCTCTAGAAAGTTCCCTGCTCTGAGTCTTAGTTCCATCTTTGTTTCCTTTCTATCTTCATTTCTGTGTATTTCTTTTCATTCTTGCAATCTGTGTTGTTGGTCCACCATATACCTCGCCAGTATTCTCCAGGATGACACCTGCAAAGTTTTCAGCAAGCTTTGTGATTGATGTTTGTTGAGAAAAGTGTTCAGGATGGTCCCTCGACATTTCGAATGCCATATCTGTTGAATCTTTGATGTCCTTCCTTATGCTTACCATGGTGGCTTGATATGCATGATTAATTTCAGTGAGGCCTAGACCCTCTTCTTTCCATGGTAAATATATTCTGTTCGTACATTGGTTTTGATATGATGGTCTTTGTATCGAGCGTTTTGATATTACCTTGAGGCCAGTTAATAATCCTTAAAGCATATGAGATGACAGGGCGCACATGTATAATTAAAGTTTATTATATACCTCGGTAATATTTTCTGGTATGATGCCTCAAAAGTTTCAGCAAGCTTTATAATTGAGGTTTGTTGGGGTAGACAGTCATGGTGGTCCCTCACCATTCGTATTGTCATATCGGTTGAACTTTTTATATACTGCTCCATGCTTACTATGGTGGCTCGAGATGCATGGTGAATTTCAGTGAGGCCTAGACCCCCTTCTTTTAGTGGTAGGTATATCCTGTCCATATATTGGTTTTGGTATATTATTTTATGTAAGGATAGCAGTTTTCTGGTCTTTGTATCTAATCTATTGGTATTACATTGAGGCTAGTCAATAATACTGAAACTATATAAGGTGATGGATTGCAAGCTGATTTATGGCAGTAATTTTGTTTTGGGGGTTTCATTCAGACTGGAGGATCCTTTTAAGGTGCACTCTGCATTTTTGTATCTCCTCTTTTTTTCTATTATTTTATTTTGGTTAGATTTAAGAGATCAAGGAGATCAATTTTTGGGTTAACACTTGATTTCATTACGATTTGACTTTATATCCGAGAGTTTTTTGAAGAATAGACATTGTTCTCTTTATGGCTGCTATTATGCAGAAAATTTGCTGCTATGTCCAATGACGGTTATTCCACGGGTCATAGTTACCAAAGTACTAAAAAATGCAACAATAGAAACAAGAAAGAAGCAAGAAACGACCGTCTAGAAGATAAAATAATTTATTGGAAAAAAATAGATAAAAAGAAAATGATTAAAAAAGAAAATACAAAATGTTCACCTGTGTCTGCAACTGCTAAATTTGTGCCTGTAGCAAGGTTCAGCAGATCTTAAGTAACTATTTACAAAAAAGACTAGAGAGAGTGAGGAATAGAAGATAGATAGAAAGAAGTCACTTACTGAAGCGCTTTTTACTATAGACAACCATATTATCCTTTTACGTGTGGATGAAAATAAGTTACTTCTCCTTAATCATTGCAATATCTTTTTTCACTTTTGAGTAAATAAATCCATGTTAATTCCTTGTAGATGACGAAAATAAAACCACGAATGTTCAATCAAAATTTGTTGCCGAGGCTGAATGTCAACGACACAGGCAAGAAGAAACTAAAAGACAACACAGGCAAGAAGATGAAAAACGAAAATGGCAAAGAGATGACAAACGCAGTGGATACCATTGTGAACGAATATAAATCCGTTCAGGTGTATTTTTCATAAAGAAATTGAATGGTAGTAGGAGGTTGAGGGTTGGAATCCAGCTGTTTTTGAACCAGCACGACTACAAGGTCGTCGCTAGTGACTACGAGAAACGCATGCTGGCTTGAGAAGCTGGACTACTGGGATCTGAGTGCATCGACGGCGAGTGGTCGCTGCTGCTACTGGGTTCAACTGTTGTCGGGGAGATAGTCTAAACACTTCTGCGTTGGCACGACTGCTGCTGAGTTGGGTTGGGCTGCTAATGGGCCCAACTTCACCATGCGGCAGTCTAGCCACGACTAACCACTTGTTGAAAAAAAAAAAAAATCGCTGTATTTATACTCGTCCGGTGGACGTAGTTGTAGACATTGTAGCTTTGCAGTGTTGGTCATCATTTTTCATTCTTGATTTGTTTGTTTTCGCGTCTTTAAAGCGCTGTAGGGAGCCGTCTGCTTGAGGTTTATATTCATGTGTCATATCAAATTGAAGCTGGGAAAGTTGTGAATATTATTCTAATGGGAATTGTGCTATTAAGAGTTCCACGGGATGATTATTTACGTCGAAGTACTTGTCAAAAGGGCCTTCGTGTTTTTACATTTTGAATGGGGGGGTCTATTTTGATGAGTGGTTTCTTTTGGTGGAAACCGCTGTGGTGTCGTATTTTATTAAATATAAACTGAAAATAAAAATGTATAAATGATAATAAATTAATAATAAAATATAAAATTAATGTACTAAAAAAATAGAATGATTAACTTTTTTTCTGATCGGTTTTAGATTTACCCACAATCCTTTGCAGGGGAGTCTTCCTCTTCCAGTTTCTAGAAAAGAGTGCCATGTTTTAAAATGAAAAAGCAAAAAGAAATGTAAAATAACGGGAATTTTATTAATATAGAGAGAAAGCCATCGTTTGCTTTGGAAAAAGATGAAACAACATGTAAGTAGGACTCTGTTTTATTTCTACCCAACGTTAAACAACCCATGCAGCGTGCATGACTCATAAAACTTCCCTCCACATGGAATTATCCAGGTTGCGAGAGGTAACATTCTTTTTCCAGAACATTTCTCTTTGTTCTCTGAAGGTACATATTCTAAGTTCATGATTCCGTTCAAGAACTCTTACCGAGCTGACATTGCTCGTTCATTTTGTGAAAAATAAATTTGGAGCATTTTTAAGCAATAAGGATGTGTCATGGTATTTCTTTTTATTGCCTTGTTTCATTATTATTATCTTGCAGGATAAAGGAATTTAATATCTATTAATGTCCACTACCCTACACTGTGACAAGTTCATTGCGTAATTTCATCCCGTAAGTTGTTATTAAGTAGAGTATTTCTTTTACCAAACGATCATAAAGAAAAAGATCACATAAAATCATTTTTGAGTAAAATTTTATTAACTCATTAAAACTTTCCAGTAATTTCTTTTTTAATGAAAATTATATATCCAGTAAATATGTAATTTTTATTTCGTATTTAACATTGTTTACTGAAAAAAAAAGCATGAAATTTGAAAAATAGTTTGATATGCAATCATTTATATCGGTTTGAAACTTAAACTTAAAATGTTGTTTATAACCATTTGGTACACAAGAAACTATCTATTCATGGCAGATTACGGTTATGAATTTGGATAGCTGCTGGAAGGTAAAATAATTCAATTTTATCACAAGAATATTATAAAATGTGCAGTGAGGGATTAGTTCCGAATGTAAGTTTAATGTAAAACAATCCCATTACTGGACCATCTAGCATTTATGAGCAGTTAATGCTTGAAAAAGTGAAATTATTTCTGCAATTTACAATTTTGTAGCAAATCATTTTTGAGAATATATTTCTGGATTTAATGTTTCCCCAAAAATGTAACTGTTTTCAGTAATAAAGTCGTTTTGTGGTAAATTGAAAATTCATGTGCAAAATGAATATAATTTTTTTCTTTATTAGACTGTCTTTCCTCTTCTTTAATTTTCACTTCTTTCACACTTGCAGTCTTGCATGTGATTTTTGCATCAAGATGCGATTCATACAAATAATACAAAGCAAATGGCTGAAATTGCTACTCCTCTTCTTTAACTGCTTCCATGGAATTCATTCTTTTCATTACATTCAAAAGCAAGTAAGTTTTCATAGGAATGTATTAAAGTATTTTCAACCAATGAAAATCGTTTTAAACTCTGAAAAGTAATGTCTTTATCAAAATAACAGACTCATGTAAACTATAAAACTAAAATCAGCTTTTCCGGGTAACACCTACAATGCACCTTGACTCTCTGCATTAACTGCTGCTGTAACTCCAGTGAACTCAGCAACCCAGAAGTTAAACACACACACGTATACACACAATAGAACTGTATCACTTTCATTGTTTCTCATTCGGTATATTTATTAACATCACTAGCAAAGGTGGTATTCAGCAGAAGACGATGATGCTAGCACAATTATTCACAATAAATTTATTACAGGAAAAGATTTTGTCTAATTTTCCAGATTAATATATAAATAATAACTTGCAACTCACAATTACAATATTATTTCTGGTGTTATCCACTGGGTAGTGTTTAATCTTGAAATAGTATTCTTTTTAGCTCCTTTATAGAAAGTGGCTTCCTACCTTGTCTGGAGCGATTTCATAAAGCAAAAACACAACAAAGATCTTACTTAGCATTTTATTAGTTTTTTTTTTTTTTTTTTTTAAATGTTTTCTCATCATTCATCAAATGGTGTATAATTTGCTGGCAGATCAAAAGTTGGTATCATGGATGGAAGACCCAACCCTCAAAGCCAAAGGATGTAGTGAACAGAATTCCTCTACTCGACCACTCCTATTAAATTTCTATTTAATAAATGGAGGAATGAATTGAGTTCAATTAGTTGAAAAATTGTTGGCAGTTAACTTCACATTTAGAACTAAACAGTTAAAAATTTGTAACGTTGTTTTATTTAAATTTTTTCTTAATGTATTTCAATGAATGTAAGATAAATGAACATTCAATTTAGATCAACTTTACATTTATTAGAAAGTAAAAAAAATCAAATTCATTATGTGCAAAGTTTTGGACTCAATAGCAAATACAGCTTCAATTCCATGAGTGATGTTTCTGGCAAAGGGGGGGGGGAGAATTGCTATTTTCTGGATCAGAATATATCCATCTAATATTTATTGTTATCTAGTCTTAAAATAGTATTTTTATCTCCTTACATTAAGTGGTTTCCTATTTTGTCTAAAGCGTTTTCCATAAAAACAACAAAAAACAGGTTTGATTTATTCTCCGTATAAAACATTGAAACTCATCAAATTTTCCCTAGTGTAATTAACGAATGAAAAGTTTAATTCCTTTAAGTCAAAAAACGATTACGGCGCACATATAGGAAGACAATGAAAAAACAAGACAAATTAGAACATTTTATTGATTTGGTTCTTGGAGAGAAAGAATACGTGCAATCTACACATTTATGAGAACGAACATATGCGATTTGATCTCACGTTAGATGTGACTATTTCATGATTTGACTTGATTAATATATAAATTATAGAGATGGAGCATCCTACTGAATGTCAGACATTCACATGCTATACTTTTAAAGATTCAGTATCTTTGTGTTTGTATCTTTCTTGCAATTGATTCACCAAGTTTGCATGAATTTTTTAAATTTATTTTTATTTTTCTGTTCTAGCTGGGTATGGATCATCCTGTTATATAGTTGGCGAGTAGAAAAGAAATTGTTATTTGTCTATCTATCAGTTTATTCATTAATTATTGGTGTATCTATCTGTTTAGCTGTATATCTATTTATCTAATTGGAAGTAAACAAGGGGTGAACTCTGCTTTAAGTTATCAAGACCTTGTCAAACTGAAGTGATGTGTCGTTTGTTACATGTTCTGAATAGCTGGACATATCATTGAGTTGGAAAAAAGACACTGAGGAGAGCAGATGGGTGAGAATGCCTCTCCCATGAGGGGGAATGACGTGTCTCAGAATAAGTATAGGAGAAATCCACAAGCAGATATCAACTTCCATCCTTCTGTATTACGATACCTTGTAAGCTGAATAAAATCTTTATAGAAAATCTACGATGTCTTGGTCATGTTTGAGAAGCGTTCTCTGATCCATCTCCCCAAGATAAATCCTCCCAAGGGTCGGCAGAAAAAAAGGTATGTCACACAATGCACCTCTGATACGTGAACAATCATGTAAACATTAAGAAATAGACTGTAAGACATACATCATGGTTCAGATCGTGAAGAACCCCATAGAGGTTTAGAGACATGTATACATGTTGCATAGTTCTTTAGAAGATGACGTATTGTGACCTGATGGAGACCGAGTGATGCCAAGAGACCTTGCTAGTTGATTAAGAAACAGCTCGTTGCCTGGGTGGTCTCATTGGCACGAATTCAGAGGAATTTGCACGGCTGAATTCTAATGATGATTATGATGGTTTGATGTTGTTTTAAACAGAATACGCCTGTTTCTTGGTGGATAATCAAAATGATCTCCCCTCCCCCGCCGGGAATATCACAGCGCGTGTCAACGCCAGAATAAGTCATAAAAATAAATCCGAAAATTAACAGACGGACTGTGTTGATAGATTGCCGATAGAAATGTTGTCCAGTGACGGAGGTAAGGGACCACCCGAAGACCCGTTGAGGCTAATTAGGCGTAACGTTTCGTATTCCTGGCATGAGAACATTTATTTCCTCGCTGATGGAGCGGAGAAGGTGGGGGGGGGGAGAAGATGAGAGGGGAAAATCTTTTCTTTCCTTTTCTTTTTGCTTAGATAAATGAAAGGGTTGCTTTATTATTTTCTCTTCTTTCTCTTTGCCAACCAAGCAAGCCCTTGCTGCCCCCCTTCAAACAAAGGCGCGGCCGCTGATTTGTTGACCGCCACTTGTGGGCATACTTGGAGGGGTGAGGGGAGTTACACCTAGTGTTTTTGATAAAACAAGGCGAGAAAAGGGAGAGAGAGATTCTTTTGCGACAAGTTCCAATACGCATGTCTCTGGCAGCTGATCCCTTCATGTGGACTGACAGTAGATAAAGAACAAAGAACTTGGTAAAGGAAAGAAAACTGCCAGCCCCCTAAGTTGCATGACTAGGCCAGTGTGTAAGTACTATTTGTAAAGTCGAAGACAATAATCAATTCTATGTTAAAAAAAAACAATTAAGTTTTGACTTTCTTTTCTTTAATTGGAAATGCCGTTGTGAATGCAATATATTTCTCCGATAGCCCAGGTGACGTTTGGAAGCTGATTTGAAAGTGGAACCGGAGAGTAACTAACGGCGACGAAGACGAATTCAACCATCAGACAAAAACACGGGTGACGCCACAGGTATCGGCTACAGCTACATCTCAACCCACAAGCCTATGCACCTGAGCTGCCCTGTAGGGGTTACATAGCATTATATCGTTTTTGTTATGTTCGTCTTAGTAGAGAGTCTTAGAGGTTCATGTTGTGTGCAGATATATCGTGTATATATAAAGAGAGAGATAGTTCTGTATATATAAGGAGACATTATGAGATAGAGACAGGGTACAGGCTAATACAGGAGAGCCGAGCATGTAATTCAACAAGAGGAGATTTATGATACACTGACAGATAGACTGAGAGATAGTGCGTTTGGCATTTACGTTTGACAGTTCTGTGAATGGAAGTGTTTCTTTAAACATTGACACATATTTCTTACCTATTTTTGAGATGATGATTTTCACAAGTTCTTATAATAAAAGTGGGCAATACCTTTTCTGTTGAATACATAACACGAAGATGCAGATACAAAAAGATGAAGTTGTTTGTTTATTCCATTTCGACCGGTCAATGGCTTTGCATCAAGAAATTCAAGTTTTACATGATTCTTCTAACCTCCGCTTCCAAGGTTCTATAAGCTCTGTCTGACTCCTCTCTTCTCCCCTGACTGACTAAGGTTTTTGACTGACTATATTGAGACCCATGACGTCATTGCATCACCAACACGTGCATATTAGACACATGGCATGACATGCCTCCGTGTTTAAGCAAGCATTGTTACTCACATGTTTCAAACATGTGCGATTTGCACGTTTTGAAACCATTTCTGACGACCAGGAAATTTGTTTTACAACGGAATTTAACCTACTTGTTAATTCTCTAACCGATATTTTTATTATGCATTCTTTCTAAGAATGTGAATAGATTTTCCATCCAAATTTTATTTATAAAATATTTTAAAAGAATTAACAATTTAACTGGATATTCCATTTAAACCCTATTGTTTTTTAAAACTTTATCTACATAGTTCGATCCGCATTTAATCTGATATAATTTTCATTTAACTAATTCTCTTTTCTTTTTTTACTTACATGAAAAAGGGACACCCCTTTTCATGTAACATACACACTCAAACACCACCCCACTATACAACATGTTGATGTGGTATGACAACGTAACGATCCTACCAGATGCCAAACATTCAACTGTTATCTCATACATTCCAACTAAGAAATCTTTCAAAAATTCTAACTGTCCCTTTAAGTGCAATTTTTTCAATCTCTCTTGATCTTGGTTCACCAGGTATATTTCATGATATAAGTTGCTCCAATGATTATGGAAATGATGGAGATATTCCTAATAACCTTCTTCTCTATAAGCCAGTGTGTATAATTATGTGTTTTTTCAAACTTGCTTCATGAGTAAACGAAAATCCACAAATTTGACAAGAAAATGCTTTGTGTAAGCGCATGTGTATGCTTAAGTCTTCTTTCAGAGAAAATGAAGATCCACATGTTTCACATGAAAACAGTTTTTGCTGAGTGTGTTTATGCATATGTAAATTCAGATTTAATTTACGGGAGAACGAAGACCCACAAATTTCACATGCAAATGGCTTCTCCCCAGTATGACTGCGCATGTGTCCTTTCAAAGTTTCTTTCCGAGAAAATGACGAATCACATATTTCACAAGCAAATGTTTTTTCTCCAGTGTGTATACGCACATGTCTTTTCAAATCTGCTTGTTGAGAAAATGACGATTCGCATATTTCACAAGAAAAGGATTTTTCTCCAGTGTGTATACGGACATGTCTTTTCAAACTTTCTTTTCGAGAAAATGAACACCCACATGTTTCACAGGAAAAAGGTTTTTGCCCAGTGTGTATGGTCAAATGATTTTTCAAATTTGCTTGCTGAGAAAAACAGGTTCCACATATTTCACAAGAAAATGGTTTCTCTCCTGTGTGTACACGGACATGTCTTTTCAAGCTTTTTTTTAGAGCAAATGAGCACCCACAGGTTTGACATGAAAATGATTTTTCGCCAGTGTGTATAGTCAAATGATCTTTCAAGTGTGATCGCTGAGAAAATGCATATTTGCATATTTCACAAGAGAATGGCTTCTCCCCTGTGTGGTTATGCATGTGCCCTTTCAAAGTTTCTTTTCGAGAAAATGACAATTTGCATATTTCACAAGAAAATGATTTTTCCCCAGTGTGAATACGAAGATGTCTGTTGAAATTTGATTTCTTAGAAAATGAACACCCACATACTTCACATGAAAATGGTTTCTGCCCAGTGTGGATGTTCAAATGATCTTTCAAGTGTGAACGCTGAGAAAATGCCGAATTACATGTTTCACAAAAAAATGTTTTTTCCCTTTTTCCTTTTTTTTCATCTTTGTTGCATGTAGTCATTGTTTCTGTAAAAATAGAAATGCAAATAATTTGATCATTTATTGTTGTGATAATAAAAGTGATTCAGTCTGATTCATTATGGTAAAATATATTGTAAATATTGATGTTTAAAATAACAGTTCAACAATCTTTAGTCAATGTTTTATTTACATAAAAAAACAGAACCTGATGTTATTTTACAAATAATGATAATTTAATTCTAAGTTTGTTTGATATTGTTTACTTTTATTCTTGGTAGATTAAAAGGTTCAGTTTAAACGTTACTATGTAAAAAATACTCCCAAAAGACCAAAGAGTAGAAAATGTGTCACATTGTACATGTAACAAGCATGACAGAAATTCAAATTATTTAAATAATAAATACATATCATCAATATTCTCAAAGAAATTCATTACTAAAATTCTTGTGTTTTTTCAGAATTAATGATAACAAAGTCTCTTATATTTTTTACATTTGATTATTTTTTGCTCCAAGCAAATTGCAAATTAAGTGGCCATGATGAATAAGAGAACATGCATGGAGTGACACAGTAGAGAGTTAAATAGCAAGATAATTGTTCAAATTACATTCTAAATTTATGCATAGTGTAGAGTTGGAAAAGATGGATACAACCAAAGAAACTTTTAGAGTAGAAAGTAAAATATAAGAGAATCCATCTATATCTATCTTTCTGTTTACAAGCAAGTTTTTGTAATCAATCATCACAGAGAAAACTTTTGAATATTCCTATTATGTTGGTTGGTTGTTTGGTTGGTTTTATTTTACGGCATATCAACCTTTTTGCAGGTTATTTAATGCCGAATCTAGTTATTTTGAGGAACGATTTTTAATGGAGTATTTTTTTAAGTCAGATTCTATTTAACCCATAGTTGGGACCCTAACAGATACTACTACTCCAGGTAAGAGTGGACCTGGGAGCAATGGCAATTAAAGGGTGGCTCCACACTCCCCAAGGCCCGCAAGGTGGGGCCTCACCATCGGATATAGCTTTAGGTCATATCCAGGACCGCTATTATGTTGGATTTAATAATCTAAATCATGATATTGTTTTAAAGAATTATAACTTTATTTCAAGATACATATTTGGTTTGTGCTTTAAGCAAACACCCGATTTCACAACAAGGAAACTCTTTTTGACACATTTATGTTTAAAGATGCTTCAGGCTTCCACAAAACGCATTCTTAAACGACTTAGTTTGTTTCCATTTGTGAGAAGCCAGAATCTCTCATTTTTGGGGACTAATTAAGCTATTTTTTGTACAAAAAAGGTGTTGTTTTTTATTTAATTCAATATCTTAGATCAAGGGGGTTTCGATAAGATATTGGTGGTACCTACATTGCAGAAGTCTGAAGGCCACCCCAAACATCGGTGATTCATAGTTTTTTTCAAATGTCTTTTCAGACGATATGATACTACACCTAGCATACCAAATACAACCAGGATTATTTGTGTTTTAACTCCGTGTATATGCCTTATCACCAAGGCCAACGGAGCATAATTGCTCCACTTTTCATTCTCATTCTTTCACACACTCGTGTTCTAGGGTACTGAGATGTCTACAATTTGCCACTTTTTTTGAGACCTTGTCAATGACGACCAAATCCGGACGATTATATGCCAATTGTTTGGTCATTATGACACTTTTATCCCAACATACATCTACATTGCCATCCTCACTTGTTCTCACTTCATCAGGCATCTCCTCGAACAACATTCAAGCACACTTCACTCCAACCTTACAAATCTCCCAGTATATCCAAAGACCCATGCGATCATGTCTTTTGCGGTACTCTTTCTAAGCCAATCTGCTATACTCTGCTGCAAGGTGTGCAATTGACTATGAAAAATTTACATAAATCCAGCATTCTTCAGCAACATCTTCTCCTAGAACTACTATTTTTGAACAGTTGCGTTCCTTATGCCTGCTCATGCTGAAGAAACAAAAGCTTCAGTACTCTTAGCCAGACACCCAACTCTAAGCCATTGCTATGATCTTTCGTCAGTCACATCCGCTACATCCTGGAAGAACTTTCTGTGCATTTACTTCCCAACCAATTCCTCTGCCCATATGTTTCCCATACTCGGGCCTGGCCTCACATACTTCCACTTCATTGGCCACAACCTTGAGCATCCACTCCTCATTTCTAACCACATGCTCATTCAACATCTATTCAGTTTTAACACAATCTTTCACACTTATCTCCCACCGTCTTTCCTCTTCTGATACAGCCTAGCTACGCTATTTCTAATGTGGAATATACCAAACATTGCTAAAACGTTTTTGTTTTGATATCCTTGGCATATCAGACCATTCTAAAATTCCCGCATTTTACCCCAAAACACTGACTGCCCATGTATTCACCGCTTCTATCAGATTTCCTCCAGACAATTTTGATTTCACAATTAGCTTCACCGTTCTAAGATACTCCTTAACTTTCTGTTTATCTCTTTGTTCATGACGCCTATACCCTATATACTCGTAAATATTTATACCCTGCTTCTTCTATTTCTTTCATAACTTCTCCATTTGGCAGCACTATTCCATTCGAATGCACCTTTAATAATAATAATAATAATAATAATAATAATAATAATAATAATAATAAAAAGTCATATATCTTATCCCATGTTATTCCTTTTATTTTATTTTCAATCTGTATTTAATTATTTGTTTACTTATTTATTTCTTAACGTAAGCACTTTCTGTTTAAGATTCACTTAAGAAGTTTATGCCACATAACTAATTTAAAATTAAAAACTACTAATTGAACAGCATAAATCTTCAAAGCAGTTTGAGGTGCCCCTCCACAGTAAATATGGGAAAAAGAATTCATCCACGATTACTAGTAGTTATCACTCAACAGCATAGATAAAATCTCGCTGAGTGACCTAGCCAACTCACACACTTTGAACTATATTTTTTACTGGAGAAAGAATATTCTAGCGGAAACAGCCATTTTGAAATAGCACAGACTAGCAAGAAGCAAAAAAAAAGAAAAAAAAATCCCCAAAAAAACCAAGTCATGTATTTTATTTGTTTTATTTTTAATTATTTCTTTTGCCAATTTCAAGTGCTCAGAATATCCTTAAAAATTATGAAAAAGTAACTAACAACGCTTTTTTGATCCCACATTACAAATTCACAAGTAAGTATGGGAGGGGAAACTATCTTCAAATATCCTCTTAAGTTTAATAGAGCTATGGACTTATACTAAGTAAATATTAAGTCCCTCTTACCTTTATTTATTTATTTATTTATATTTTTGTCTTTTTGTCCTGTGTCTGTTTATATCTTATGTATGTGTGGTAGTGCACGATACTTCCCATGTACATGAAAGCTATACACTATCCCTGCGTCAGAACCACAGGTAAAATAATTCTGGGCCTGGTGCTGCCACAAACACAAATGATACAAATGGTGGGACCCAAAAGAAAGATCTGGGTGTCATGATCGGCAGGTGGTCCCTCGATAGCCAACATGGGGGACCCAGTCGTCATTCTGCAAATGTTGGCCAACTTCCTAAATTCAGAAACACAAGTAACACCGACGCTGAACAGGTAAGTATAAACTCTAATTTGAGGGATCAAAATGATAGCAACCAAACACAGCAAAGCCAAAACTACAATCAAAAATGAAAAACCCGAAGGAAGAAATGGACAACAAAAGAGAATAGAATGCTTTTATAGAAGAAAACCTAAATATAGATATGGAGGCTATCGGAAACAAATGAAAGAGTTATGGAACATGCCCAGTGACTACCGTTACGAGGGAGCATTTCAATAAGATAATAATAAAAATCAACTGTTTGTTTAAAATGTGTGCTAAAGTATTCTAGGCAGTCCTAATAATCAAATCTCAAAAGTTTTTAATTCACAAAATAGTTTAAAAGCCAGAGTATAGTAATAGAAAGTTTAGAATGAAGTCCCCAGAGGGTTCTGCAATAATCTAGAATGGGTTATGGTGCCATATAAATAAAGGTGGAGAGGGAAACAGATCAGTTATCAGCTTGTACCCGTTAAGGTAACTCCGGTCTCTGATTCATGGATAAGTCCAGCCAAAAGAATCCAAAACACAAAAGGAAAATACATCTCAACCCACGGCAAGTTGCAGAAATTGCTTTCTGGACTAGTGGTAAATACAATTTTGAAATTTTCTCATTGATCAAACATTTAAAAGAAAAACAAAAAGGAATTTTATTGTCATTAAATTTCGTTGTTAATAGAGTGAGTAGTCACTCGAAGTCCAGCCTGTTTACAGTTCTTAATTTTGACTACCTTCCTTTTCCCTCATAACCCTCCATTTCCTCATCCTAGTTTTCGACCCGAGTTTCACCAAGCCATCTTTTCTTTTGTATTGGATAGTAGTAATTCTAAACAACTGTATCTTTTGTTAACCGACCCTTTTCGTTTGTTTTGTTGTTTGTAAAGTTGAACAGAATGAAGGAAGAAAGTGACCACGTGTCTGCGCGTGTTGTCTTACCTGCTGGGAGGATCACAGGGAGGGCAGAAATTAAAAATGGCGGCTGTGGTTTTTGTAAGATTATTGAGCGATGACGTCAGGCCTCACGTGACTGTTTTTCTGGCCACCGATTGGCTGATGACGAACGCTTGGACAATAAAAGGAGTATGTTCAGAAGATCGAGGACAGTGTGTATCAACTGCATCAGTGTGATTAGAAGTTCGACGTGTGTGTTAATCAACTGCCATAGTTGTGAAACGAATTCAAGCTTTAGAAGTTCGACATGTGTGTTAATCAACTGCCGTAGTTGCGAACCGAATTCAAGCTATTTCGGCGAAATGGGGGAAAAAATTGACCTCAAATTGATACCAGAGTTTGATGGATCGACCCTGGTAATTGACTGGGTGGAAAAGGTGGAATTACATTGCCTTTTGTCTGGCGTAAAAAACTTTGAACATGTTGTTCCTGTGTGTTTGTCCGGCGGCGCCTTTTCGGTGTATCAACAAGTCAGCCATGAGGGCAAACAGGACTATGAGAAAATCAAGGTGGCGCTGTTCAAGGCATTTGCGATTGACCCCACCACTGCTTGGGAGCAACTTGAGGCAAGGATCTTACGTCCAGGTGAAACGGTCGACGTGTACTTGGCAGAGCTGACGAAGTTGACAGTTGTTTGGTGGACTGCCTGAGCGGGCCTTAGCATGCAAATTCTAGCAGGACTCCCAACAGGAGCAAAGCAACTACTACGAGCTAGCTCAAGTGCAGATTAGTTGCCCCTTAATGACCTAGTAGATCGGGCCAGGACTGTAATGAAGAATTACTCCAAGATGAGGGAACCAGTAATTGCTGCTGCTCAGTCCACACCGAATGATAAGAAACCGTATCAGGGACCCGGTCCACGTCGTGGAATCATATGCTACAGATGCAATGGGCAGGGCCACATTACAAGAAACTGCCGGCAACAACCAACGGCTGTTCTCTGCTACCAGTGTAAGGAAACTGGCCATATAGCTCAAGACTGTCCGGAAAATGGAACCGGGGACAAGGTGTCAGCGTCGACCTCTTCCCCACGCAGAAATTAAATGAGATGCTGCCGATCATCCCTATATATATCAACGAAACACTGTGCTCAGCACTCCTCGATTCAGGGTGCTCCCACACTATCGTATGTGCAGATCTCTACCACATTTAGAGAAAGAAGAACGTCAGAGTGACTACCATCAGTGGAGAGATGCACACATGTTGCGGGATGGGTAATGTAAACATTCGGACGAAAAATGGAAGCTCCGCTAACCTAGAGGCGCTGGTAGTGCTTGAAAAAACCCTGAGTTTTGACCTGCTCCTAGGATATGATGCCATCAGAACCCTTGGTGGTGTCTATATAACAGCAACGGGGGCGGTACATTTTCAGGAGAAAGCCCCAGTGTGTGCTGTGCTAAGGATCGACCAACCAGACTTCAGCGTCAAATTTGACGAGCAAAAGAGGGCTTGGACTGCCTCATCGAAGTGGTCGGAAAACTGGGAACCAGCCAAACTGCAGAATGGAATAACTGAATACCATGTGCCCGACCACATGATGCCCGCATATGGATCGAGGATGGCTGGCCGATTCCCTACCCATACAAGAAACTTGGAGCTCCTAAGGGTCTGATCCCATTAATGGTGGTTGCTCAGCACAACAAAACCAAAGTCAGGCTGGTAACGGACTACCGAGAACTGAACTTGTATGTTGATGCATTCACAGCTGATGCTGACGTGTGTGCTAGCAAACTACGAGAGTGGCGCCAGCTGGGTTCTAATGTGTCTCTGTTGGATCTGAGAAGAGCATATCTGCAGGTCCGGGTTAGCAAGACAATGTGGCCGTTTCAGACGGTAGTGTTTGCCGGTAGGAGGTATTGCCTCACAAGACTGGGCTTTGGGCTGAACGTTGCGCCCCAAATAATGAAGACGATCGTCAATGTTGTATTGTCACAGGATAAGACCGTAAAAGAGGGGACATCAGCATACCTTGACGACATATACGTGAATGAAGACATTGTGCCGTCATCACGTGTGAGGGCCAAGCTAGCTGAACTTGGACTGATGTGTAAGGATCCAGAATGCTTGGAGGATCGCGCTCGTGTCTTGGGGTTGAGCGTTCAACAGGAGCGAGGACCTTGAAGTGGGGGCGCGGAACTGCAGTTCCTGAAGTGCCCCATGTCCTTACGAGGCGGGCTATATTTTCCCTGTGTGGAAAACTGGTGGGACACTTACCAGTAGGTGGATGGACTCGGGCTGCGACAGCCATCATGAAGAGGAGGGCGAGTGCAGTTACCAAAGGCTGGGATGACGAAACGGTGGACAATCTGTTGCTGTGCATGGTGAAGGAGACCATCTTAAGAGTCAAACAAGAGGACCCCGCTAAAGGAGATTGGTGCGTCCAAAGAGACAGGCTAAATGTGTGGGTGGATGCGAGCTCCCTCGCGATTGGGGCGCTATTGGAGATGAACGGGTCTGTGATTGAGGACGCCTGCTGGTTGCGACTAATGGATGATGCTGCTCACATCAACCTGGCAGAGTTGGATGCGGTAATAAAAGGAATAAACTTAGCACTTCAGTGGAAAGTCAAAGAATTATGCATACGCACAGATTCGCTGTGCGTATACCACTGGATAGTTAACAGACTAACAGGCAAAATGAGAGTGCGCACCAGGGCAGCTACCGAAATGCTAATCAGCTGAAGGTTGGAGACAATAAGGAAGTTGGTGGAATAGTACGACCTATCGGTGAATGCGGTGCTTGTCACTTCAACCTGCAATCTTGCTGATAGACTTACCCGTGTGTCCCAGAGATGGTTCGACGCAATGAAGAAAGAAGCCGAACCAGGGTCTTTATGTGCTGCCTCTGTTGAGGAGACAGATAAAATTAAGAAGGTACACCATGACAGTGGACACCCTGGAGTGAGACGGACATATTATTTTGTACACTTAACCAGCCTGTCAGTGTCCGAAAGGAAAGTAGAAGCAGTGGTCAAGGAATGCCAAATATGCCAGTCAATCGACCCTGCTCCCACCAAATGGCAGAAAGGTTGGCTGGAAGTCGACGAGAATTGGAGCCGACTGTATGGACATAACCCATTATGGTAGTCAGCACTTCCTTATACTGATCGATTGCGGATCAACGAGGTTTGCGATCTGGCGACTATTAACAAGACAGGACTCGGCTAGTGTCATCTGTCAATTAGAGTCCATATTTTATGAGTGGGGGCCACCTGAAGAGATTCTCACTGACAATGACACAGCCTTTTGCAGCGGAGAATTCAGGCGTTTTGTAGACGATTGGGGGATCCGGCTTAGACACAGGTGTGCATATGTACCGAGTGGCAACGGTATAGTGAAGCGGTGCCACCGAAGTGTGAAGAGGATAGCAGCAAGGAAGCAATGTACGATTGCAGAGGCAGTATATAGGTACAATACAACACCAAAGGATGACGCGACTGCTGAAAGTGCACCTGCTAATGCGATACATTGCTATCAAGTGCGTGTTAAGGGCATTGACGCCTGCCTGCCTAATCAGAAGAGGATGCAAGGATGGTACAAGTTAGGGGACACCGTCTGGGTAAGGCCTCCCAATAACCACTGTACGACCAGTTTCAGAAGAGGACGGATCACCGGCATAATTAGTGAGCAGGCTGTGCTGGTTGATGGTACTGCCCCATTGCCGTGATGACATGGCTGAGAACCTCAGCACAGATGGCGATAGTTCCAGCGCCACTTCTGAGAGCCCCAATGACGATGGAGCCCAGCTTGATTGAAGGACTGCTGGCAACGTTATTGGCGACAGGTCTGTTACCCCTTCTGAGAGCTTGAATGAAGATGGAGCGTAGCCGGATAGTAGGACTGTGGACACTGACCCAAATAGCTCTGATGAAGATGAAGAAGTCCAGCTAATCCCCCCTCTGTAGGAATGCCCGTAATAAACGACCGCAGCCGCAATGCCGCATGTGTGATCTTGAGATCAAGGGGGGGGGGGTGTAAAGTCGAACAGGAGAAACAGGGAAGACAGAAATTAAAAATGGCGGCTGTGGCTTTTGTAAGATTATTGAGCGATGATGTCAGGGCTCACGTGACTGTTTTTCTGGCCGCTGATTGGCTGATGACGAACGCTTGGACAATAAAAAGAGTATGTTCAGAAGATTGAGGGCAGTGTGTATCAGCTGCATCAGTGTGATTAGAAGTTCGACGTGTGTGTTAATCAACTGCCGTAGTTGTGAAACGAATTCAAGCTTTAGAAGTTCAACGTGTGTGTTAATCAACTGCTGTAGTTGCGAAACGAATTCATTGTTGTTGTAAATATTTGTGAACAAACCTTTCGTTTATTTTGTTATTGTTGAAAATAAAGGAAAATATTATTTTCCTAAAACCATATTTCATATAGTCCATATTTTTTTATTGTTACACCTTTGAACGTAACACTACCATACAACAGAACAAAAACTTGCAGACCAAGCAAGACTTATACTAAAGAGAGGCTGGCTCTCAAAACTGGAGCTAACAGAAATACAACGAAAAGTAAATGAGAAAATTGAGCATGAAGCATCCCCCACTGGAACAGCATGTGTAGAAGCCCCACAAGTAAAAACACCACAGATGGAGAACCTGTGAAGACTGAACCCTACAAATGTGTAAATCGAGGACAATGAAACAGAGCTAACAAAGGATGAAGCGGATAAAATAGAAAAAATAATACAGTTCATGAACGAGGAAAAACAAAGCTCCCATCTCTAAGGAATCAAGAACTGAAAAAATTGAAAGCAGAAACAGAAAGTTAACAAACTTCTCTCACAAATTACAACAGATATAATCACAGACCTAAACAATTTAATTTACACAGGACTCAAGATGGTAAGTATGAAGTTTGAATCAGAAAAACAGCTGGGTAAAGATGCATCGACAAAACCTGGATGAGAAATAAGGCTAGAAACCCAAATAAACAAATATAAAAAAAGAAGCCAAAATGATAAACCGGAAGAAAGCGACATGGAGAAAATTGAAAATGTGACCAGCAGGGAGAAGCTAAACAAAAAACACGAAGATCTTAACCAAAAGAAGGAAGATTGATATAGATACAAATCTGAACAGTACAAACAAAGCAGGACATTTGAAAACAATGAAAGCCAATTCTACCAAAACGTGAATGGAGAAAAAACAAAAACAACAACCAAACGCGACAGAAACAAAACTCTATTGGAGTAAGATATGGGAAGAATGACAAGAACACAATAGAAATGCAAAATGCCTGAAAGACATGAAAGAATTACAACAAATCGAAGAAGGAACAGTGAATGAAATCAGCAAGGAAACCATAAAGAAAGCCCTAGGAAAAATGGCAAACTGAAGAGCACCAGGACACGACAAGATACATGCATACTAGTTAAAAAAAATTCACAGCACTACACAAAAGGCTAGCCCAAAACATGAGATGTATACAGGAAGCAAACGTGCCAGCTTGCATAACAAAGGACAGAACCACACTGATACAGAAGGACAAAGAGAAAGGAACTGCCCCCAGCAACTATAGGCCTATCACGTGCTTACCCACTATGTGGAAAATATTAACAGCACAACTGAAGGAACAAATCTACCACTCTTTGAATAATCGTGGACTCCTCAAGAAATAGAAAGGATATCAGAAAGGAAAAATAGGAACACATGATCTGCTATACATAGATCAAAAGATTCTAAAGGAGGCAAAAAGAAGAAAGAATTTAGCCATGGCATGGATTGACTACAAAAAGGCATATCACAGAATCCCCCAAGCATAGAAGGCCTAAAAATGTATAAAATACCAAGCAGGATCATCAACGTTATTGAGAACATGGTGACTGGACAACACATAACAGAAATAAACATACAAAGAGGCATCTTCCAAGGAGACTCACCATCACCATTACTGCTCATCATATACATGATGTCCCTAAACAATATACTGAGAAAGTGCCAAGCCGGATACAAGTTCTGTAATGCAGAGAAAAAAATTAATCACCTGATGTACATGGATGATTTGAAACTTTTCACAAGGACCGAAAATAAACTCAAGTAAACATCACCAGTATCTTCAGCCAGGATATCCAAAGGGAGTTCGGTATGGAGAAGTGTGCACTACTAGTGATAAGAAAGGGAAAACTGGAGATGACAAAAAGCATGGCAGTACCCAACCAAGCAGAGATGAGGGCTCTAGGCGGTACAAGATGCCTAGAGATACCTGAGAGTTCTGGAAGCAGACACTATCACAGCAACAGAAATAAAAGCGAGAATTGGAAAGGAATATCTCAAGAGAACAAGAAAACTTCTGGAAACTAAATTATATACCAGAAACCTAATCTATATATCTATAAAAGTGAAGGTGTCTGTCTGTGTACATTTCCCTACACAATAACTCTGTCAATTTTTAGTCTACAGACTCGAAATTGGACATACAGGGTACTGAAACTTGGCAAAATCTTTGTAATCCATTTTCGGCCAGAAGTTTGGCTGTTAAGGGGTTAAAGTTCAATGATTTGACCTTTGAGAACTCTACCAAACTCCTTCGCCAATTTGGGGTTTAAACACTTGGAATTTTAAGTATAGCTTCCTTAGACGGATCTAACTTAATGACTTGATTTGAGCCCAAAACAATACATGTTTAGGGGTCATAATAAAGGTCAAAGTTAAAAAAAAATTTGACCTCTGCGGTCTTTACAAAATTACTCAGACAATTTCTGGTCTAAACATTTGAAATTTTACATAAAGGGTATTCAGAGATAGGGCAAGCTTTTTAATTGGTTTGGGTCGAAAATTTGAGCTACCAATATATGAATCTATGTATGTATGTTTGTATGTCTGCCTAAAACTTTCGACATAGGCAATGGATTTTCAAAGATCAGTACCGTTTTGAAGCTTGACCCTTGAGACAAGTACCAAAAAATTGGCTAAAAACATTAATTTCTCCACCCTCAACTGGGTACTTTTCTACAGGGAGGGGTCGCTTCGAAAGTCAACCCCTCTTTTCGATTGACTAGCCTTAATTTAAACCTATGTTACTCCCGGTATGACAGTGGTCGTAACAGCAAAGACATTAGGTTTTATTCAGGTTCTTTTCCTTCTTCATAGTACGGGTTCGAACCTGCCTTCCTACTACCACTTTCTTTTTGCTCAACACACACTTCCAAACACCTGGGCAACGCCGGGCACCCATGCTAGTAAAAGGTATAAATGTATGGGCAGTATTACTAGTAAGATACTCTGAACCGTTCATAGGGTGGATTAAAGAAGAACTGAGACAGCCTGATCAGAAGATCAGGAAACTCATGACTATACACAACATACTACACCCAAGGACGATGTTGACCTACTCTATGTGAAAAGGAAAGATGGCAGGAGAGAACTGGTCTGCATAGAAGACTGTGTGAATGAAACCAAAAAAGAATTAGAAAAATACATAATGCAAAACACTGAAAGAATAATCATGACAGTGAGAGACATGGAAAAAATCAATAAAACAGAAAACAGAGAGACAAAGGATAAAACAAGAAAAGAAAAATGGGAAGAGAAGCAACTACATGGAAGATTCATAAGGATGACAAAAGATGAAAATAACGAAAACACCTGGACATGGATGTGAAAAGGCCACATAAGCCGAGAAACTGAATCTCTAATAACCGCAGCACAAAATAACGTGATATGAACCAATCATATCAGAGCAAAAATCGGCAAAACACAAGAAAGCAGCAAATGCAGACTATGTGGACAAAGAGATGAAACAATAAACCATATAGTAAGTGAATGCAACAAACTGGCCCGAAAGGAATACAAGAACAGACACAACCAAGTGGGAAGCACAGTACACTGGGAATTATGCAAGCAACTCCATCTCGAATGCACAGACAAGTGGTACAAACATAAGCTGGCAACAGTACTTGAAAACGAAAATCAAAAATCCTATGGGTCATGGCCATACAAACTGATAAACCCACAGGCAAGAAGACTGGATATCGTAATAATTAATAAGAAGCATCCTGTTAAATTGTAGACTTTGCTGTTCCAGCCGACCACAGGGTGAATATCAAAGAAAAGGAGAAAGGAAGCAAATACACAGACCAAACCAGAGAGCTGAAAGGGATATGGAAGGTGAAGAAAATCAAAATAATACCTATAATAGTAGGAGCACTAGGAACTATCCCGAAAACTTTGAAAAAAGAATGGGAGAAATTGGAATCAGAGAAATGACTGGAAAATACAATGAACAACAATAATGAAAACAGCTGAAATATTAAGGAATACCCTTGAATGTGGAGGCTAACATATGAGTAACAAGCATGGACCAAACTGCTGCAGAGGCAAAACATCAAACATCACATGGAACCAAGAACATTGAAGCCGCATATCTATAAGTTCTCTATCCCCACCCTCATTACCGCATAACTGAACACCCTTAAAAAAAAGTGAGAACAAACAGTCAAGGAGGAAGGAAAGGCCGAGGAGAGCACTGATCAGATCTCTGCTGGACAAGTGCGAAGAGAACTAAGACCTTGGGGATGCTTATTGTCACTCAAATACCAGTGAAGACCAATAGCCACTGCCAATGAGAAATCAATGGCAACCAGCTGTTGCAATAATGCACATTTATTTGCAAATACTATAAAAAGAGGTGGAGAGTACTGGAAATCTGGGGAGATTTTTTTTTACTCAGATTTCAGGGAAAACTACAGGCTGTTTTCAAGAAGAGATCTTTGATAACCTGTGTGAAAACTCCTTGTGAGCCAATAATAATAACTATTGCTTTTATTTCTCAAAAGATCTAGTGAATGAATTGTAAATCAGTTATAGAAAATAACTGGTGATTATTCAGAATTGCATTTATGGAGGAAATTTAAAATAAACACAAAAGTCTATATAATGTATGTACCAGTCACAGAACAGATATGACATATTCCAAAAACATTTGATCAAGTAATTTTTTATTCAAAAACATCAAATTTTACAACTGTGTCAATATTTCGTCAGCCATAATGAAATCCTATGAAAGAAGACAACTCAGTTCGAAGTTATGAGCTCAAAATCAGCTTTATGTTCAATATAGTTTAATCGTAAAATCGCTAAAAATCATAAATTTTAATTTTCTCAGTTTTTAAAAATTTACTTGATTATTTGTGCAATATGACATTGTTCCGTGACAAGTACATATATATTTTTTTGTAATTTTGTTTTTTTAAATAAATGTGTGGCAATTAATCAAGACGAATCTCAGATTCAGGGAAATTTGCAGCTGAAACTCGTAACAAACAAATAAATATTATCAAAGGTGACATAAGTTCTACCTACATGGATAAGGTTTTTGTTTCAAATGTTATCAATCATGCGAAAATGTAATGTTCTACCAGTAATTTTTTTATCTTTAGACTTTTGCTCGATAAAGACCCATCAGATTGCCGTCTTGAACGATATTATGGATCTTAAACGAAGTAGATTTTCACAAATTATTATCAATACAAAGCTCTGGTTCTCAACAAGAGCTTGAAAAACCTACTGGTAAAAAAACGAATATCAACTAAGGTGTTTCTAATGAATTATTCGCAAATAAATTCGCACAGTTAACTAACATTTTTGGGAAAGTTATTTAGACAAAGAAAAGCGGAAAGAGAAAAAAAAGATAGCATATGATTATTAAAAGGAAAAAGGAAGATTATATATAATTTGTTGAGGTAGATATGGTAATCACAGCATCAGAGGAGAGGGGCAAATAATAGCTAAATAAAAATGGTTTTCAGACGACCAGTCCAGTGTCTAGAAGAATCCATGGCACTTTTTGATGCAAGCATGTAAACTTAAGATCAGAAATCACCAACTCACTTTCACTCAGACAAAAAAAAAAAGCGTTAAATTGAAAACAGTAACTCTAGCCGTCCAAAATGCAGGTCTTAAATCAGAAAAATAAAATATAATTAAAATTTATCCTTCTTTGTATGCTGACGATATATATATATATATATATATATATATATATATATATATATATATATATATATATATATATATATTATTGGAATATTTTTAACCAAATATTTTATGAGAAAACAAATATCACTTACTTGTTAATACTTTTGCCTTTTTCATGTTTGAAAGTGATTCAGTTTTTCAGATATCAACAAACGAAATCTTTTCAGTGATGAGGGTTTTCAGCCGAATAGTGATTTTTTGTGAGAGCAGAAACCACTAGCTACTCCCATGCATAGAAACACCATGTCAACTCATAGCTATACCATATCTTATTCCAGTTCATGATGCTTGTAATGCTACTTTACTAAATTTTGACATCTTAGTCGTAACCCATTTATACTTCCTAGGACATAAGTGATGATCTTGCCAAGCGAATCTCTTAATAACTAAAACTTAACCCTTATCTTCGATCCGGTCATTAACCTAATATAATAAAAATATTTTTGTTATCAGAACCTGATTATGTTATCTTTAACGTTTGCAAAAAGTCAACTTTAGCAATTTATTTCATTTGCTCCAAATATTTGTCTTTAACCACTCGTTATTGATAAATCAATATTTGATTTGAACTAGCCATTAAAAAAACCTTTTTGTAAAAACACTAAGATCTGAACTCCACAAAATCTTCTAAAGCCATAGCTCCAGTTATACAATGTTTATTTTTACGTATCTTTGCCATAACATTGTTTTAGGAGATTGTGAAGTTTTATTCTTTTTGCAGTTTATTCTCTAGTTAATTCATCGTTCTGTCAAGAAGATTGATAACCTAATTGTAATTAAAGGCTACACCATCAAATCTATGCTTATGTAATTGTAGATTCACACAGTAACACTATTCTTGAGCTCTATAATCATTTAATTTTATGATTTTATATTTATCACATTGACAATTATCTTCGTTAAAGAAATTTGATAAGACTTTATTCTACAGCAAACATATTCTAGTTTTTTCTCAATCTTATACACATGTAATATACCTGAACAATTGTCTAACATTTATCCAATCATTGGAAGGAGACATCATTTGAACATTGCATTTATTTTTTTTAATGTCAATAATACAAAAATTGTGTAATTGTTCAATAACAGTTGTTTTAGTATTGGAGTTTATACCATTATGATGGAGTTTTTATGTATTGTGCTGTCATTAAATAATTAATTGAACAATATGATAAAAAATGTTTCCTTCTACAAAAATATTGATATACCAAAGCATCAACAAAGCAAGCAAAACTCAATAAATTGATGTTCAGATGTCGGCAGAGTCTGAACGAGTTTAGTTCATCAAAAAGATGCAGTCTACTAAGAAATGACAATCAATTACACTTCAGGATTATTTAATGTGGAATACAGATATTGACAATCTGAGACTGAAAGCAATCCCTGTCATTATTTCTTGCAAAAAATAAAAGTTCATATGTGATGAGAAAAGTGGTTCTTTGATTTGGAGAATTTATTTAATGCCGAATCCAAATGAGTTTGGTAAAATGTTAATTCCATGCCAAGAGTGGCGTATGTATAATTTAAAATAAAATTTTTTATATTTTATTGTCAGATGATCATTTTATTTTAAAATTGTATGGGAACTTCACACTTGACCAAGTATTTTTTTTACAAAGATTTGGCCAATATGTAAAAAACATGGATCTTAAAAATGATAACATTCTTTTCGTTACAAAAAATTAACAAGGAGTTATAAAAAAAAGTAAAAATGTTTAAGCACAATTGTTTGAATCTCTCTTCCACTTGTTCACTTTGTATATTCATCTGTTAATGTTAATTCAGAGTTTCAAAGTTTTCGATATTTATTTTCCTGATTACTTATTTCAATTTCTTTTCATAAGATAAAACTTTGTTTGCTTTAACACATATGTTTTTATGCATGACAAAAGCCACACCATACAATAATATATTTTCTCAAAGAGAGTGTATGTTTTTCTTTTCTCTAGTGTGTTTTCGCATATGAGCAACTAAGGAAGGCTTTTGACCAAAAGAAGAGCCACACACTGTACATGAATAAGGTTTTTCTCCAGTGTGTGTTCGCATATGTATTAACAAGCTTTCGTTCTGCGTAAAACATGAGCCACAGACTTTGCAACGATATGGCTTTTCTCCAGTATGAGTACGCATATGTTTAACTAATGTTGGTTTATGAGTAAAAGAACAGCCACAAATTATACAGAGATATGGTTTTTCTCCAGTGTGTGTTCGCATATGTATTAACAAGCTATTGTTCTGCGTAAAACATGAGCCACAGACTTTGCAACGATATGGCTTTTCTCCAGTATGAGTACGCATATGTTTAACTAATGTTGGTTTATGACTAAAAGAACAGCCACAAATTATACAGAGATATGGTTTTTCTCCAGTGTGTGTTCGACTATGAATGACTAATGTGTGTTTATGAGCAAAGGATGAGCCACATATTTCACAACCATATGGTTTTGCTCCAGTATGTGTTCGACTATGAATGGCTAGTGAGTGTTTATAAGCAAAAGACATGCTGCACACTGTACAGGGATAAGGTTTTTCTCCAGTATGTGTTCGCATATGTGGAATTAATGAACGCTTTTGAGTAAATGAAAACCCACACACTTTACAAGAATGTTTTTTTTTACTGTGTGTTTGCATATGTGAAACTAATTTTGTTTTATGACTAAAAGAAGATCCACATTGTGTACAAGGATATGGCCTTTCTCCAGTGTGTGTTCGCATATGTGCAACAAGTAAGTGATTCTTGACAAAAGAAGAACCACACACAGTACAAGCATATGGCTTTTCTCCAGCATGTTTTTGCATATGTACAACCAAGTTTGCATTCTGTGCACATGAATAGCCACAAACTTTACAAGAAAATGGTTTCTCACCAGTGTGTGTGCGATTATGAATAACTAACACTGATTTATAAGAAAAAGAAGAGCCACATACTTCACAAGAATATGGCTTTTCTCCTGTGTGTGTTCGCATATGTGAAACTAATGAGTCTTTTTGACTGAAACTAGAACCACACACTTCGCATGAATAAGGTTTTTCTCCAGTATGAATTCGCATATGTACGATTACAGAGTGTCTGTGGCTAAAAGCATAACCACATATTTCACATGAATATGGCTTTTCTCCAGTGTGTCTTCGTTTGTGTTTGACTAATGTTGTTTTCTGACTAAAAGCGGAGTCACACTCCGTACAAGAATATTTCTTGTGTGTTCGTGTATGTAAAGTTAACTGTTTTTTCGTATTGAATGAAAAATCACATAGTGTACAAATATGTGGCATTTCTCCATTGTGTGTTTGCACATGTGCTGAATACTCTGACTTTTTAAAAAAAGAAGTGTCACACATTTTACAAGAATATCGCTTTTCTTCAGTGTGAGTGCGCATATGTCTAACTAATGCTGTTTTATGAGGAACAGAAAAATCACACATTGTGCAAGAATATGGTTTTTCTCCAGTATGTGTTCGTCTATGAACAACTAATGTCTGTTTATGACGGAAAGAAGAGCTGCAAACCATACAAGAATATGGCTTTTCTCCAGTGTGCGTTCGCATATGTTGATCTAATGCATATTTTGTTCTGAAAGAAAAGTCACAAATTTTACAAGAATATGGTTTTTCACCTGTATGGATTCGTATATGTGCATTTAGGGAATGCTTACGACTAAAAGAAGAGCCACACATTTCACAAGAATATGGCTTTTCCCCTGTATGTGTTCGCATATGTGCTAACAGGTGTCCTTTCTGAGAAAAGGATGCGTCACACATGTCACAAGAATGTGGCTTTAATCCGGTGTGAGTATGCATGTGTCTAATTAACGTTGTCTTATAAGAAAATGAAAATCCACAAACTTTGCAAGAATGGGGCTTTTCTCCTGTGTGTGTTCGCATATGTGCAACTAATGAGTCATTATGTCTGAAACAATAGCCACACACTTTGAATGATTTACATTTAAAAATACAAGTTCATAAAATACTCCATTTAAAAGGAAGATGTATATAGATAAAAATTACGATCTGTTCTTTCTCATTTGACTTCAAATATCACTTTCAATTTTATATTATTGAAAAAAAAAACGATATAAAATTTCAATAAATAATAATATTAAAAACTTAGTTTCAAGATGTACGAATCGTTCTCTATTTGTTGGAACATATGATCAAAACAATAAATTGCTTAAGTCATTATTACTTATGTAAATTTTCTTTTTAATTATTTCATAAAACCTATGAGAAAAGATGGTTAACATATGAATTCGAAGGCATATATTACAAATAATGCATTAAACGCTATTCTTTACTATTTTAAAATCCTTCATAGACTTAAACAGCAATTTTCTCCATTATTTGTGAAGAATAGACGATTATTGACAGTATTTACTTTCTTTCAAAATGCATTATTAAAATATCCTCTTTAAAATTGAACAATAAATCAAGTTTAACTTGAATATGGAAATATTTATGAATTTGTGAGGCGCATTTAGTCATAAGTTAATAAACAATGTGGGCTTGAATGCATTTCCTTTGTCCATTTCAATGTTGGATTAGAATATGCTTTTTGTTTGGATTTTATTTTCTCAATGAACTCAAGTGAAACTAATCACTTCTTGTTTCATTTTAGATACACAGCAGTTCACTCATTTTACTTTTTAGAACATCTGCAAAATAAAAAAAAATTTGAAGTTATGTTGTGTTCTCTGTGATATAAGTGTTGTTTAAATTTTAAATTAAATATGTATGTTATACATTTAAAAGCCAAATTACAATGCAAAGATTTTGTAACAAGAACAAACATTTATTTAAAATTAATATTTTGACCTGATACATTTTCTCAGAATATTTTGTAAAACTTTCCATGCTCTAATGTTATTAAACCAAAAAATATTTAGTAGTAAAATGTCTGTATGTTTTATTGAATGGTGATATTTTTTCATTATGCTAGGGAAATGATGAATTTGCACATGTGGTATGAAATAATTAGGTTGTGTTCTGTGAAATAAGTGTTGTTTAAATTTAAAAAAAAATTAAATAGTATGTTATACATTTAAAAGCCAAATTAAAATGCAAAGATTTTTAAAATAAACATTTCAACATGATGCCCCTTCCTTAGACTATTTTAAAAAACTTTTCGTGCCATGATGTTATTAAAACGAAAAGAATCTAGTAGTAAGAAATCTGTGCATTTTTCGTTGCATTCTTGTTCAGAATTCTCATATATAAAAAACAAAAAATCTGTATGATGTACCCACTCATAGTGGAAAATATTTAAAAAATCACATAAATTGATCAAGTAGTTTAAATTTTATAAGAAAATCAAATTTTATAAGTAAGAAAATAGAAACTGTTTTGCATCACAATCTTGAATAAACAAGGGCAACTAACTCGCAATAATTCAAATCAGCCTTGTAATGCCTACAATTTCCTATAGTTGAAAAATGTTTTTCTTTGTAAAAATAAAAATCATTTCTCCTAGCAAACTCCCTGGATATCTTAGTACTAAGTGAAACTAACTTGTACTCCTCAATCCCCTATAACATCTTTAACGTATCTGGTTATCTTCCACTTCTTCAGGACTCTGACAGACACATACACGGACTTGAAGTCTATATTTGTAACACTCTCCCCATAACTAGGGAATCTAAACAAGAATCAGATGATCATGCCTTCATGTGCTTTAAACTTTACAACATAGCGTTAGCTACCTATATTTTCTTTATCACTCACCCTCAACCCAGGACTGTACTCTAATCAATCATGTCTCTGACAGCATAGATGTTGCACTCTCTGACACTAGTGCCCAAATACATGTATTTGGTGACTTTAACGCCCACCACAGTAATTGGCTTGGCTTCTCCAACTACACAGACACAGCTGGTAGCATCATCCATAACTTTTCTATATCCCATTCCTTGACACAGACAGTAAAATTCACAACCCATCTTTCAGATCGTCAGGATCAGCAAGCCTCACTTCTGGATCTATTTCTGACAGCAGTTTTAGAGAATTATGTAAAAAATGCTCATTGCCTACTTGGAAATGTTGATCATGCTGTGATAATGATAGACATCATTCTAAACTCTCGACCCCAAGTTGAAGAGCTATTGTTAAAAATAACAAGGTACTACAATAAGATTGACTGGGATGCCATTAGAGATCACATCAAAGATGCCCCATTATCATAGATTTATCTGGCATACCACAGATTTATCCGGCATAAGTTCAGTACAAGTAGACTTTGTGAGAAAGATATTTGAGTCCATAATTAATGAAGCTCTAGTCCACCACCTTAAAGTTGCTAAACTTCTGCCTGATCATCAATATGGATTTAGGCAAGCCCATTCTACTGCAGATATTTTAACTGTAATCTCTGAATGTATATACCATGCTCTGGAGAATGCAGTGGGGGATGACAGTAGCCCTAGATATATATAAGGCTTTTGACAGAGTATGACATGATGGTCTTCTCAAGAAAATCAGATCCTATGGTATTACTGGACGATTACTTAACATAATTAAATTTTTCTTAAATAAGAGAAGAATTTAGGTTGTCCTTGATAGTCATATGTCCAAACAATATATAAATGCAGGTGTTCCTCAGGGGTAGATCCTTGGACCTTTATTATTCCTGATATTCATAAATGACCTCTGTTAAAATAGTCTCTGAGATGGGTATATTTGCTGATGACTCCATGCTCCATAACAGGCATGAGAGGAAAACGAATAAACACATATCTAAGGAAATGGCAGAAACCCTAGAGTTTGTAGTGAAATGGGGTCAAAAATGGATGGTAACATTCAATGCTGCCAAGACTAAGCTTGTTTGCTTTAATAATTACAGGAAACCATCTCAACCACCAACAGCTATGGCTAAAGATACATTACCTGAAAGTACTTCATTCAAACTCCTTGGCTTAACATTCACAGGGACCATGAAAGCATTCCCAAGGCTGCTGCGGAGGTGGGCTCTCTCTACTGTGCTAAAAAGTTACTTACACCTGAAAGTATTCTGTACCTCTACAAGGCCACCATTCACCCATGTATGGAGTATTGTTGTCACATTTGGGCTGGTGCAACTGCTACTAGTCTCTCACTACTGAGTTCAAAAGAGAGTCGCCAACCTGATAGGTCCTGAACTGTCATCTAAGCTTCAATCTCTGCCCCATTGTTGAAATGTTGCATTCCTCTAGCTGTTTTACAAGTATTTTAATGGTGGATACTTCAATGAACTACAAGCCCTTGTACCCCCTCGACGTAAATACTCCTGAAAAACCCGACAAGCAGCACTCTTACACAGTAGAGATCTCTAGATGTAAAAAAAGCCTTCTACTCTAATAGTTTCTTCTCCAGAGCTGCTATACTTTACAATTTCCTTCTGGGTTCCTGCTTTCCCAACTGTACTGGTATGCAGAAGTTTAAGTGTAATATGAACAAAAATCTTGCTGCTCAACTCCCTACATAGTATCCCTGCAACTTATGTCCCTCATAATAGCCCCCTACATCAAAGTGGCAATGTGCCTTATTTGTGGTGACAATGTAATAAACAAGGCCGATAGCCATTAGTCGCGTGCTCTCGTGTAATGAATGAATGCATGAATGTAGGATTGACATGAAATTCTTAAAGATAAACTAAAATGACCGAAAAATGGGTTGAAACGACTTAAATAAAAATTAAATGACTTAGAATGACTTTAATGAACTTAAGGATGAATTGAATGACCTTAAGAATGACTTGAATGCTTAAAAAATAACTGGAATCCTTCAAAAACAACTTGAATGATCTGGAGAATGACTTGAATTGCTTTGAGACTGACTGGTTGTAAGGTGGGTGATCATTTTACATTAAATTAATACAGAAAAGCGATCCCCCACTTTATATCACAAAGTTACAAATATAAGTACAGCATGTAGTAAGAACAGATACTACACTTTGATCTGGGCCAAAAGACCAAGAAAAGAGTATTTATTTACTCCCCCACTGAGCAAATTAGGCATAAGGCCGATTTTTAATGTGGGGAGTGAAGGGGAAATGGGGACCAACTCACCGGGGAGTAGGTGAGCTGGATAGTGACAATTGGTATGAAGGGTTTCCCTTACATTGACCAAAGTCTTATATGTGGGGTTGCCCCCACATATGGTCTTTGCTTGCAGTATCTGCCGGAACAAATGATCTTGTCCAAAAGGCCAAGAAAAGCTTAAAAAGCTAAGAACAACATCTATTAACAACAGACCTTTGATCTTAACCAAAAAGGCCAAGCACAAAAGTGTTACTGACAGATCGACAGACCAACTCCAACCGACCTACCAATGAAATGATATATAGAGTCGCTTGCACGAGACTAAAAATAAAATAAAACTACTTGATCAATTCATGTGATTTTTAGAATATATTTTCATTGTCACACATATACAATTTTCAGTATTTTTGTTTTTAATATAAGGGAATTCTGGACAACCACTGTCTGTTGTAATTGAATTTTGACCTAATGAAAAAGAAAGCAGAAATTAATTTGCAGCTGTTTAATATCAGAGTAAAAAGAAAAAGCCGAAATTTAACATAAAACATCTAATTTAAATTAGTAAATGATGTATTAAATTTTCAAATAGAATGTGTTAAAAAATGCTGCCCAAGTGCCTAACCTCTAGGCATGTCTCAGAATTCTTCAAAATATTCAGAATTATAGATTGTTGGTTTGCGTTAAACATTTATTGTTCATATTTCAAGAAAATTGAAAATGTTTCCATTTTAAGTGACTTACGCATTTCTTAAAACTCTCATAGTTTTGTAATTTTGTAAAATGTTTTGTAATTTTCGTGAAAAATTCACAAAAATTGGACATTTGAATTTTCATAGAAAAGGGTTATTTCACTCTAGGACTCGAATATATATGCAAGCTATAATGAAAATAAATTTGATATTTTTGTTGGTTACTTTTTACAGAAACCATCAAATTATATACAAGCTTTAACAAAATTTTGCTGATTACAAATATCTCATTAATTTTTCCTAGGATATAAAGTGTTGACAAATGACTCTTAGTCATATATAAATAAAAGATTAAAACTGAACATATTTAAATTGTTAGCATATTATTTTCTTTTATTGCAAACTACAGTTTTAAATTGTTTTTCTGTAAGCAAAAGTCAAAATTTATATTTTAAGACATTTAAAAATAAACAATAATCTGTTAGAACAATTATAAATCTTATCTTAGTAGAAAATGTTTTCCATTGAAATTCTATTAATAACACTGGTCAACAAATTTTTATTTTTTTTCTTTGGCAGACCATCTAGGAGTGTTTTCTGGGGTTTTGAAGGTCGCTGATTACGAATATAACATTGGTTTTGCCAGATTGGCTCTAGTTTAGAAGATACTGATAGCCCCAAATAAGCCTAAACTGCTAAAATTCTCCCTGAAATACTTCAATATAGAAGCAGTAAATAATAATTTTCTGATATTATTGAATCATTATAATGATTATGTATATATTGAAGTATTTCAGGGAGAATTTTTATATAATTATTTATATAGGGAGAATTTTTATATAATTATATACTGTAATTACTTTATAACATGTTCCATAAATATAGTTGCAGTATAAATTAAACAGTAATTAAGAATTTTCTTTTTAATTCCACAGTTGAAAATGAGTTCTAGAGAAAAAATGAGTTCTTCTAGAAGATGTTGCAGATATGAACCGGATGTCTTTTGTTACATCTGTGGACAGTATATGATGGCACAACAAAAGAGGAATATTACAGACTTTGTCAAGAGGGCGTACAAAGCATACTTCGATATGATACTTGGTGACCAAGACAAGTCTTGGGCCCCACATATGGTGTGCAAAACCTGTGTAGAAATCTCCGCGGTTGGACCAATGGTAAGCTGAAGTTGAAGTTTGCTGTACCAATGGTGTGGAGAGAGCCCAACAATCATTTTGATGACTGCTACTTCTGTCTCAATGACATGACGGGGTTTAACAAGCACAAGAAGGCAAATTGGCAGTATCCGAGCCTGGATTGTGCTATCCGTCCTGTTGCACACTCTGAGGATCTACCTGTGCCTGTTTTCACCAGTTTGCCTGAAATCGATGAAACCGAAGAGATTCCAGCTGATCTTTCAATATCAAGTGATGATAGCTGTAGTGACTATGAAGAACCCTCAAATGGCCCTCAGCTTTTCAATCAATCTGAACTTAATGACCTAGTGCGAGACCTTTGTTTGTCGAAGGAGCAGTCTGAAGTTCTTGCATCACGACTCCAAGAGAAAAACATTCTTGATTCTGGCACAAAAGTAACATACTATAGGACAAGGGAAGGCAGCTTGCTTCGTTTCTTTTCTAAAGAAGACGACCTGGTCTTTTGTAATGACGTTTCTGCACTTCTTAACTGCATGGGGATCTCATCATATGACCCAGCAGATTGGCGTCTCTTCATAGATAGCTCGAAAGCAAGTCTAAAAATTGTACTTTTGCACAATGGCAATAAGTTTGCGCCTGTACCGATTGGCCATTCTACCAAGAGGAAAGAAGAGTATGATGCTATCAAATTTGTTCTTGAAAATCTGAATTACAACACTCATAAATGGCTGATTTGTGTGGACTTGAAAATGGTGAATTTTCTGATTGGTCAGCAAAGTGGGTACACAAAGTATCCCTGCTTTCTTTGTTTGTGGGATAGCAGAGCAAGAATCCAGCACTGGAGAAGGGAGAACTGGCCAGAACGAGAAAGTCTCGAAGTCGGCACAGCCAACGTCATTAATGAGCCTTTGGTACCCAGGGATAGAATCATCTTCCCTCCATTGCACATAAAACTAGGGCTCATGAACAGTTTGTTAAGGCGTTGAAGAAGGATGGGAATTGCTTCAAGTACATATGCAGGCAATTTTCAGGTCTTTCCATCGAAAAAGCTAAAGGTGCATCTTCGATGGACCTCAGATTCGAACGCTCATGAGGGATTCTGACTTCACTAATCATATGAACACGGTTGAGTTAAATGCTTGGGTGTCCTTCACAGATGTAGTGACAAACTTTTTGGGAAATCACAAAGCTGACAATTACAAGCAATTGGTCCGTAAGATGCTTACTGCATACGGAAAACTAGGGGCAAATATGAGCATTAAAGTTCATTTCTTGTTTAGCCACCTCAACAGATTTCCTGGTAATCTTGGTGATTACAGTGAGAAGCAGGGAGAGAGATTCCATCAAGACATCAAAACAATGGAAGAGAGGTATCAAGGCAAATGGGATGAGCACATGATGGCAGACTACTGCTGGAACCTTTTGAGAGACTGCCCAAAAGTTGCTCACAAGCGAAAATCGTATAAACGTCAATTTTAGTTTTGTGAATAAAATATTGTTTCGTGTGTTCATTGTAACTACGAATCTAGTGTATAATGCTTTGCATTAATTTATGATATATAACTGATTATGTAAATGTTTTTTTTTCACTTGGAGAATTAAAATTCAGCAAATTTTTAGCAAATTTTTTGTATATCCTTGAAATCTATGAAAAGTGTTCAGTTATAGGATAAATGAAATGATGTTATATCTAACTTAACTTGTTAGATTGAGATTTTACACTGTCTTTGTGGTTTAAGATTATCATAAAAATCAATATCTGACATTTATGCACTATTTAGCCGTTTTTTGTACGTTTAGCTATGGTCGCGAATGGGTGATTTCAGACAAACGACCCCCTGTGATATCTCAAAAACTAGAGCCAATTTGAAAAAACTAATGTCAGATTCGGATTCAGCGCCCTTGAAAACCCCAGAAACCAGTCTTACTTTGCCTGCCAAAAATATTGTGTTGACCAGTGTAATTTATATTATAAAATCTATTATATAAAGAGAGTAGTTTGTGTATATATTTATCCAGGTAAAAGTAAAATGTAAAAAAGAAACAGTCTATAATATTTTTAATTGTCATTGTTTCGGAATATAATATCAAATATTTTTTCACAATTTATTTTTTAGAGGTTAAGTAAAGCATATTTCATCAGGAAAGTCGAGTTTTTCTGCAATTTTCAATATAATTATGTTATAATATGAAAAGAAAATGCCGAGTTATTTATCAAATCTTCAGGAAATGATTTGGCATTTTCTTTCAAAATTATTAGATGCTAACTCTGAATTTTATATAACAATTTGGATTATTGTCATTATCAACATCATTTCTCTTCAAATTATTGAGAGGGGAGGGGACAAGAAACTTGGAAAGGGTCATTTTAATAGTGCTCTGGTAGACTGTTTAATTTATTCTATGACTTTGTACTTAAATATCATTAGAAACTATCTCTCTCTCACACACACATAAATATATATATATATATATATATATATATATATATATATATATATATATATCTGAACAATGAGTTAAATCACACATTAATTAATCTAGTGGTTTACAGTCTTACAAAATACTGTTGGGAATAAATATTTTTATATAAGACAACTCCAGCCAAATAGAATAGCTCAATATACAAAATTTAAATATAAATCATAGAATTCTTATATACATGTATGCAGGCATCTTGATTCAAAATTTCATCAAGAAATAGAACTCTAAAGTATGGCTTAAGTAGGACTCAAGAGGCCTTTTTAGCTTTATTTAGGGCTTACAAATAAAACAATTTTGTATACTAGACAAAAGTCAAGAAGCAAAAAATATAAGATTACAGTATTACACTTGCTAAGTTGTATATGTTAATTCAAAAGTGATCAATATCCCAGAGAGGGCGGGTATGTTTAAATGTAGCATTGCCAGGGAGCAATTCTTCCATTGTGTTTAAAGCATATCCTTGAGCAAGAATATCTACATATTTAACAAGAAGGTAATGCAGCCTTTCAACACAACTGTATGAAGCAGATGTGTTTAAAGGCTGTGTTGCTTGGCAGAAAGAACTTTACTGGGGATTTTTTTTGTTATACTGTTGTATTAAAAAAAGGTACTATGTATTCTCCAGGAGCAATAATAGGAATAATACAGTCATTATGAGTTTTCCAAATTACTCAATATCCAAAATAGATCAGGTGCATTTAAATGCCACATTACAAGGGAGCAATAACACTACTGCATTTAAAAAGCTTTCTTACAGTGTTGAATACTAAACAAGAAACTGATGATGCCGGAAGCAATAGAATAATAATATGGTAATACTTTTGATAAGTAATATAGTTTTCTTCATTTTATTGATTTTTGTGCAATTTTTTTACATTCATCTTTCATTCATTTCTTCATTTAAGTTTTTATTCATTCGTTTGATTTTTTCTGCTTCATTTTTTCTATCATTTCTATATTTCTAAGTGTTCCCTCAAAGAACTACACTAGACAAGGCACTTGGTGTTGACTGGGTATAATAATAATAATAATAATAATAATAATAATAATAATAATAATAATAATAAAGTATTCTATTTGGAATATATCATATGTAAATTAAAACGTGTTCAATATCCAAAATAGGGCTGGTGTATTTTAATTTCAGATTGGTTGGAAAAAAGAAATTCACTGTATTTTGTCATACGGTTGGAAAAAAAAGTACTCAGCATTATCCAAGAGAAGTAATAATAATAATAATAATAATAATAATAATAATAATAATAAGCAGCATAACAATTTGTAAGTGATATATTTTATGGCAAAAGTTCTCAATACCCTAGTGAGAACAGCTGTGTGTACTTGCTGAGTTTCTTGGGAGAAATAATTTCAATGTGTTTTGTTGCTGTTGAGAAGGTACTCAGAATTAGCTGTGAGCAATAATAGTAATAATACCGTATTACATAAACACAGTAGTATATATTTATCCAAAAATACTCAATATCTTAGATAGAGAAGGTGTGTCTAAATTAGTGTTGGGATGATTAATTGGAATCAGGAATCAGAAAAATCTATAGATCATAACAACATCAAAATATGATGTAAATTCATTTTACTTGGATAAAAAACTAAAATTTTGTATAGATTAAGTAACCTTTAAAACAATGCACTTGTTTACAAGGTTTCAAAAATGTTTAAAAATTGGGGAAAAATTTTTGTTGTCAATAAAAATACAGTTAAACATTAATAATACCTAACTTTTAAGTAAAATATAAAATTATTTTTAATCTTTTAAATTCACTTATTTTATACAGGAATATTGTTAAAATGTTTTTGATTATAATGGAGGGTATGGCTACTAACATTTGGACGATCTAATTTATAACTATGGTTAGGACAATCAACCAATGAAAAGCCTCCAACTTCATTATAAAAATGTTGAATATTAGATGCAAATCAGTTTGTTGTCAGTCTCCATCTTGAAAACTAAACCACTGCTGATTCAGACTACATTGATTCTTTGCCGAATCTAATGCCACCATCTTCGTTCTAAAGAATTACTCAAAACTTGAGATCATGACTGCATTGATTCTTTGCCAATTTGATTTACTACTGCCATCTTTGTTCAACATAATGGCTCAACACTTAACAGGTTATGCACCTGGCCATTGACTTTGCTTTGACGGATCGGAATATAATTTCAAATTGTGGCAGATGAAATTTCTGAGGTATTTAAGGATAGGAAAACTGCACAAACTTATTCAATCCAACAGAGAACCCTAACGACCCCAAATTCATTGAAAAGAACGCAACTGTTTTTGCAGATTCAATGCTTAGACGACAGAATTCTGTCTCTGATTATAAAACATACCTTGGAGGATGGACGTAAAGTGTTGAATGTATTAAGAGAACATTATTTATCAAAAGGGAAACCAAAAATTATATCTATGTACAGAACTAACATCTCTAAAACATAACGAAGATGAGACTATTACTGACTATGTTATAAAGGCAGAAACAACAGCAAATGCATTAAAATTTTCGGGTGAAACACTAAGTGATAGTCTATTAATCTCAATGACACTCAAGGAACTTACAGCTGATTTTAAACCATTTATAACTGTTATAAGGCAAAAAGACAAATCCATAACTTTCAGTGAATTTAAAATGGCATTGCATACTTATGAAGAGATGAATTGGATGCTTGTGAACAGTAATAACTCTAACAATATTATGAAGTTTAAAAATGCTTCTCAAAAACTGACACAACCAAATTACACATCTCACCGCAATGTTTTCCACAAAAATGATTTGCCCAAGAAAAATCTTTTAAAATTATCTGCTATAATTGTGGATAATCCAATCACAAAAGTTTCCAATGTCGATATAAAAACTCAAAAGATGATTATCAAAACATTGAGAAGAACATACATTTCTATTCACATGTAAATTTGGCAATACGACAAACAGTAAAAACCTTCTTGTATACTGTGACGCTATGGCACACGTTATACCAAGGAATCTGATTTTATTAATTTTGATTCAGACTTTAATTCAGTCATTTTGTCGATCTAGTCAATGATAAATAAATGATAAAGTCTTGAAAAAAGGCGATGCTAAAATATCACTAAAAAATAATAAAGGTAAAATTTGTAACTGTATTCTTAAAAATGCTCTTTTCATACCTACATTTAAGCAAGATATTTTCCATACAAGCAGCCATCAACCAAGGCGTGAATATAAAGCTTGGCCATAACAAGTCAAAATTGATATACCCAAATGAAACTGAATTTGACATTAAATAAAATGGTCGACTATATTATTTTAAAAGCATGGTTCCCTCAAAAACCATCTGTCACGACTTGGAAACCTGGCATAAAATTTTTGGACACTGCAATACAACTGATATTAAAAAATTACCAAATGTAATCGAAGGCATGAAAATAATACCTTAAGACAATCTCCGAAATTGTGATATTTGTGCACAGGGGAGAAAGGCAAAATATATAAGCTAAAGACCAGAAAAAAGGCTATGAAAATTCCCTCACTTGTGCACTGTGACTTGGCAGACTTGTGCACTGTGACTTGGCAGGGCCGATAAGTCTGATAGGAAGAGAATAATTCAGGTATTCATTAAATTTTGTTGACGATTATCCAGGTTTAATTATGGTTTATTTCTTAAAAAAACAAATCCGACACTGTTCTAGCCATTAAGAAATATTTAGCTGACATCGCCCTGTACAGCTTGGTAAAATTTATTCATTTAGACAATGGAACTGAATTTACTAGTAAAGACTTTTAATTAATCATCGTATTAAACACAGTAAATCAGCCCCTTATTCTCCATTTCAAAATGGCACTGCTGAAAGAGCATGGCGAGCCCTTTTTAAAATGGAAAGACATCAAGTCGAAATTAGCCCAAAGTTTATGAACGTATGCTTTAATGGCGACAGTAGATATCAGAAATAGATTGTTCAATAAAAGATTAGGCAAAATCCCATATGAAGCGTTTTGCAATGTAAAACCCAAATTTAACTGACTGCATATATTTGGTTCAAACTGCTTTGCATTCATAAAAAATGCCTGTAAACTAAATATTAAAAGCGAAAAAGATATTTTCATAGGTTACGATAAAAGCAGTCTGACTTACTTAATCTATTTTCCAGACCAAAATTCCATAAGAAAATTAGATGCGTAAAATTCGATAACACATTTAATTTTTAAAAAATGAAGAACTAGTGGACCAAAAGCGTGAGGGAATATTACCTAGTGTTTTTGTTGATCACGACGAAAATATAAATAATGACAAAAATTGCAGTAAATCTACTGATGTAAATATTAATTCAATACGTCGATACCCGATAAGGGTTCGAAAAAGGCCAAACTTCTTAAAAATTGAAAAGCTACAAGACTACGCAATAGTTTACTGTTACTTGTTGAAAAGTGCATCAGAAAGTTATACTGAGGCGATCAATTCAGAAAATCACTAAGAATAGAGAAAAGCTATGCAATCCAAATTGGAAGTTTTATCTGAAAATATTACATATGAAATGGTACAGAAACCAGAGGATAAGAATATAATTTCTTCTCGCTGGGTTTTTACCAAAAAAATCACAGCCTCTGGCAGTGAAACTTTTAAAGCAAGATTTGTTTCAAAAGGTTTTTCCCAAATTTCTTGGGTCGAATATTTTGCCACATTCTTACCAACCACAAATTTAATTACAATTAGAATTTTATTGCAACTTGCCGCTCAATACAATTTACAAATACATCAAATGGATGTAAAAAATACTTATTTAAATGCTTCAATTGACTGTAAGATTTATATTTTTTGCGTTGATAATATATTATTTATCTCAAATTGTGACAACAGTTTAAAAGATGTTAAAAATAAATTAAATAAAAAAATTTCAAGTGGCTGATCTTGGACAGTTATCATGGTTCCTTGGTATAAAGCTTACTTGTGAAAATGAAACTATAACAATAAATCAATCACGGTACATTGACAAAATCCTGATAAAGTTTAGAATGTAAGATTCCAAACCATGTATAACTCCAGTTGATTTAAATAAAAATACAGAGGCCGAAACTAAATTAATAGACGATCGATTATACAGAGAAATTATTTGAAGTTTTGATGACCGTCACTAAGCCTGATATATGTTATACTGTAACAAAGGTATCTCAAAATCTATCAAAACTGACAATTAAGGACTTAACTTGTGCAAATCAAGTCCTTCATTATCTAAAAGGAACCAAGGAACAATCTTTAGTATTTAAAAAGTCCACTTATCTCCTACATTTAGAAGGATTTTCAGATTCAGATTGGGGTAACTCTGAGGATCCAAAAAGGTATAATACTGTCAAAGACTGGACCCACGATCTCCTGGAAAACTAAAAAACAACAAATTGTGGCCCTTTCTACATGTGAGGCAGTTTGTTGCATTTATGCACTCGACACAGGGGGCATTTTCTAAACACCCTTTTAAAGTCTACTTTTTTTTTTACATAGGCATCACCACTTATCAAGGCCAAGAGGCCACTTGAGGATAAGTGTTAAAGAGTGTACAGTAGAAATTGGACAATATAGTAATCATTAGTAATGAAAATTTGGTAAATTTGTTAACTTATATGGAACGGCTCATCAAGAACTTATTTAGGTTAGACTTGAAGACAACCATATTGTAGTCAGCCGGAAAGCAGGAAAACGGAAGACAATTCCACAGGCGTGCAGTTCTAAGAAAGAAGCTTTGTTCATAGAATCTATGTTTAGGTTTAGGCACAGATAAAGTGTTTTCAGCTAGACGAGTGTTTCTTGTGAAAGTTTGGCGAGGGGAGACCATAGTCAAACACTTTCCATGAAAATAACAATACAGCAGAGACAAACTCACATCTTTTCTGTGAGACAGAGGTTGCAGAGAAGAGAAAAGGATATCTCCTTTGAGGCTACAAAGTCTATTTTGAACTCTATCAAGGCAAGACAAGTCCTTTCTAGCAGCTCCTTCCCAGATGTAGCAACAGTATTCCATCCTTGGACATACCTGGCTCATATAAACAGAGAATTGCATCAGTAGTGAGATATCTACTGGATCAATAGAAGGATCCGACCATTTTTTCAGCGGCCTTGGCAACAGGTTTGATGTACCTGTTCCATTTAAGATCAGGGGTAAAGGTCAAGCCCAGAAGCTTGTCAAAACTTGAGGCCTCCTCAAGACGAGAGCCATTCATTTCAACTGATGCCAGATGGGGATCAGAACGTTGATGATGTAAAGAGAGAAGCTTGGTTTTAGATGCATTAAAAGTAACCAGCAACTCCTTTCCCCATTGTACCAAATGCTCAAGATCAGAGGAGAGAGAATCGGAGAGAACTTGGTCGTTTACTGTCTTAGATGTGCTACCATAGATGGTAGTCTCATGAGCATAAATGTCTACAAATGATGTAAGGATGTGATGTAGAAGATCATTAATGTAGATCAGGAAAAGAGTTGGGCCCAGGATGGACCCCTGAGGGACTCCAGCATTAATATTGTGAGTTTCTGATTTTTGCCCATCAACTACTACTCTTATGAATCTGTCAAAACGAAATGATTTAATAATTGAGAAGACATTTCCAGCTATACCATAGCTAGAGATCTTGTGAAGTAAACCTTCATGCCATACCCTATCAAATAATAGACGATCGATTATACAGAGAAATTATTGGAAGTTTTGATGACCGTCACTAAACCTAATATGTTATACTGTAATAAAGGTATCTTAAAATTTATCAAAACCGACAATTAAGGACTTAACTTGTGCAAATTTTAAAACAGATCTAAGTAAAAAAAGCAATAGTAATTCATTGTGACAATCAGAGTAGTATTTTATTATCAAATAACTCTATGATTCATCAAAGGTCGAAGCATATTGATATCAAATATCATTTCATAAGAAATAAAGTCAGTAATAAATCTATTACTCTTAATTATGTAGAATCTGAAAATAATATAGTGGACATTTTTACCAAACCAGTAACAAAGATGAAATAAAAACATTTTATCACTAAATTTTTTGGAATTTAATCTTGAATAAATCTAGAAACCTAAAATATTTTTAAAAAACTTAAACAATTCATTAAAATGGCTTCTTTTAAGACACATTATATCAATATATTAATTATTTTTTTTACCAATGAGAATAAAGATAAATTCCAAAAATAAATAAAACAAAAAAAAGAGATAAAAAGTAAATATTTTTTTATTTTTACACTATCAAACCAAATTGAATCCGAAAGGACTTTTTCATTATATCAAAAAAAGGGGATGTTAAAATGTTTTTGATTATAATGGAGGGTATGACTACTAACATTTCGACAATCATATTTGTAACTACGGTTAGGACAATCAACCAATGAGAAGTCTCCGACCTCATAAAAATATCGAATTTTGGATGCAAGTCAGGTTGCTATTAGCCTCCATCTTAAAACAATTGAACCACTGCTGATCCAGACTACATTGATTCTTCACCGATCTGATGCCACTATCTTTGTTCTAAAGAATTACTCAACACTCGAGAATCCTGACTGCATTGATTCTTTGCTGATTTGATTTACTACCGCCATCTTTGTTCAACATAATGGTTCAACACTTAACAAATCCGATTTCTTTTTATATGATTGGTTTCTGCCTGCTAGCTAGCTCTGGCAACTCTTACCAGGGGGTGGGGTGGGAGTCGACAAAATGTGTGAAAAAAAAATTTTTTTCAAAAACAAAAATAAAGTATAAATAAATTTGTGATTTTCACACCTCTGTACCAGAAAAACCTTTAGCATCCATTTTTTTATCTTGATGATTTTCCATGTCTATATTACTTACAAAAACTTAGGAATTCCCTTGGTGACGAGCAGTCAAAGTAATCCATCATTTTCATTCTGAAGCAAGATGCCCCCTCCTCTCCCCATGTTTGTATATTGATTGTAAAACAAATTTTGTAAACAGAAAATGTTGTTTGGGTAGGAGATAAAATATAATAAAATCATTGACTAATAAAAAATGAATCTTTAATATTAATATTATTGAAATAATTTGGTGGTTTCTCTTCCACCAAGGAGACACATGTAAAAGACGGTGAAAAGTTGCAAGCATTAAAAGGTAAGTGTATTTTCAAAACTATTTTAAAGACATTTGAAATGTGTTTTATGAATTAAATTTAATTACTAACGTGTTCTCTTATTAAATTTTGTTTCACATTTGAACATATACTTATGTTTTTTTGTCTTTTTTTTACACAGTGATCACCACTTATCAAAGCCCGGAAGCCACTCAGGGATAAGGGTTATTGCAAGTACATTACGTTAGTGTGGAGATTTGATGAAGTGTTTACTTAAGGGGGCGGTTCATTACGAATTTGTTAACGTTGGACTTGAAGACATCCAAGTTGTAGTCCGGTGGGAAGCAGGCAGACGGAACAGAGTTCCACAGGCGTGCAGTTCTAAGAAAGAAGCTTTGTTCATGGAATCCGCGTTTTGATTTAGGCACAGATATAGAGTGGGGGAAATTTTTCACAGTGGATTCAGCTGGACGGGTGTTTTTCGTGAAAGATTGGCTGGGGGGACCAGAGATTGGAGTTCAGACGAGCACCTGCCATGGAAATAACGATAAAACAAGGATAGGCTCGCAACGTCTCTTCTGTGGGAGAGAGGTTGCAGGGTAGAGAAAAGGGCATCCCTCACTAAGCCACAAAGTCTATTTTGTACTCTGTCAAGGCAGGATAGGCTGTTTTTAGCAGTTCCTGCCCAGATATGGCAACAGTATTCCATCCTTGGATGTATCTCTATAAAAATTAAACATATTCTTTTACTACATAAGAACTTCTAAGTATTATTATTGTAGATCAATTCAATATCTTCTGCAAAATTACTCCTCCAAATTAAGATGAAATTCTACTCTTTTAGGAGATTATGTGCAAACACTTTGAAAACTTAGCAAGAAAAAAAAAACTCAAAAAGCATCAATTATTTAATAATTTAGAATTGGGGACCAGTTTCATATATCAATTTAATGTAAAATGAGCTTCAATTTCTGACATATTCTAGCATCTTAGAGCTGTTCACTAAAAATTGTTATCTTTCTCTAGGAAATAAATTCTGTATCTTTATATTTTTGTGTTGGGGGATTATTCATTTTTAAGTGATTGCACATGGTTTTACAACCTTACCAGTTGGGCATAGTATTAGTGGTAAAATAACATCCTTAAAACTTTAGAATAGCCTGGAAATGATGATCATTTTATGTCAAATTTATATACAAAACTCATTTCCCACTCTAAATTCTAAAATGATTATTTTTTCTTTCCACTAAGTTTTCAAGGTGTTCACATGTACACAGATGAAAAAGTAAAATCTCTTTTTTGTTGGCATTTTAGCTGAGACCATTAATCTACAAACTTGCCATTATTAGTAGTAGTGATAGTACTATTATTGTTATCTGAAAATTTTTTGTTTTACAGTAAAACAAATCAGTCTGTCACATATATCTTATATTGACAATAGCATAACCAATCAAATCATTATAATTAAAGTTAAACTATGCACACCTGCCTCATTATTTACACATTAAGAATGGCTTTCTAAATAGCAACTGCATTATTTAGAAACTCGTTCTTAAAATGGGAAGGTGGCTTTGTAAACTATTCAGTTTCTACATCTTTCTTATTTTATATCAATCGCCAATTTTCAAAGGGTATTTTTCAATTAATGATGAACTAAAGCAACTTCACTATTTTCAATCATTTACAAAGAAAATATTTGAGAAAAATAATTTAGAAAGGTCTACTTGTGTAGTATATGCTCCCCTAAGTGTATTCTTATGTTTGTCAAAATATATGAAGACATTACACAAAGGTTTTATGGTAATTCAAATTAAAGGCAACAAAACTATTTAAAAATTTAAAAAGAATCAGAATTGAATCAGTAATTGCATCAGAATCACAGATTTAGAAAGGAATCAGTAATTGTATTAGACTTGGGAAACATTTTGGAAACGTCCAATCACTAGTTTAAACATTGCGTTATTCAGGAACAATAACTTAAATGTGTTCTCTTATAGTGTTATGTACTAAACAAGAAACTTGGATTTTCCCTGGAGTAATAAAAAGTAATAATACAATATTATATTTGGTAAGTGGAGAATACTGTTCATGTTGACAAACTGTGTTGTTTGTCGCTAATTGACATGGGTTTTCCATAATCCCTATGTATAATAAGAGGCAGTTTTTCCTCTCTAGACCAAAATACTGTAGGTTTACAGCAACAGATTCCATATACAACTTTATTATGCCTATAATATTAGCCACTATCTTATGTAATTATAGAACAGCATTTTTGTCACATTCATTCATCATATTAAAACCCTATATTATATCCCAGGAGTGACATCATCACTACCACCATTAACATTAGAGGAAGTAGTTCATATTTTTCCCTCTACTTCATAACTGCTCCCACTGCCACCATGTAAAACTACACACAGTAGCCTTATATTGCCCCTTCACCCTTATTAACTGCATCATAACCGCATAGACATCGCGTTCATTTCCAATTAACAGATTTACAAAATATTGATTGCTTCCTTCACAAATTCCACCCTTCTCTCATTGGTTGCCAGCTGGAATTCTTTCATTCCAGATTTAAAACCCTATACAAAAAAACGTACACAAACATACTACGACCAACATGGCGTCTACAAGACAAGTGTTATGCCAATTTTATACACACATGACACCACCATTACAGGTAGATTGTTTACTTTTTTTTTTTTTGCTCACATACACTTAAACAGAACCCACATTGAAAAATTCTCGGTTTGGTACAGTTTACTTTGCATTTAGCTTGTCATCTACTCTCTCTCTCTAAATTGTCGATTAAAAGTTACATTGTACTTATTCGTTATGGAATACTGTTCTTCAACAAATAAAAATACACTTGATCAAGTAGCTTTTTTTCTTTTTGATATCACGATCAAATAAAGTGAAATTTTTCTTCACTCTCTCTGTCTCTCTAAATTCTTGATTAAGTTATATTGTACTTATCTCTTATGAAATGCATGCTCAAAAAAAAAAAATACTTGACTTGATCAAGTAGTTTTTTTTCTTTTTCTTTTTTGGATATTACAATCAAATTAACTGACATTTTTCTTTCAGAGAATTACATTCCATACTGGGTATGTGCAATGCAGCTTCTTTCCAATATTTACAGTTAGGCATTGATTTAACTATATACATATTGTCTTTTTCTCTTAGATTTACTAAAAAATAAATACATTAAAAAACGGTCTCCTCATGTCTAATTCTGCACTTGTGGGGAGGCAAGTAAACAAAAATAAAATAAATAAACAAAAAACAAAGCAAACAAGACATTATCTCTCTCTCTCTCGAGACCATTACGTGTATTTCCTTATATACTTTCCTTTCACTCTCTCTAAATCGTTGCTTAAAAGTTATATTGTACTTATCTGTTATGGAATGCCGTTCTTTGAAAAAAAATTACACTTGATTTGATCAAATAGCTTTTTTCCCTTTTTTTTGGGGGGGGGGGTATACTTTTGGATATCGCAATCAAATTAAGTGAAAATTTTCTTTTGGAGAATTACATTTCATACCAGGTATGTGCAATGTAACTTATTTCCAATATTTACAGTTAGGGATTGATTTAACTTACTACGAACTAAATACGTACGCAAATTGTACCCCTTCTTGGGGAGCTGGTTTATGATATACACATTAAAAGACGGTTTCCTCATGTTTAATTCTGCCCTCATGGGGAGGCAAGTAAACAAAAATAAAATAAATAAAAAACAAACAAGATGTTATGTTTCTCAAGACCATGATTGCATCTGTTTCCTTATATACTTCGAAAGTAACAAACATTGACTACTACCAACGAAAAACGTTAAATAAAAACACCATTTACAAGTTATTCACTTTAGAGGGGGAGGTCCATACCGTCTGCCAACAGTTCTTTTACAGAAAGGATGGGGAAAATAAAGCATAGTTCAGTACACGGGAACCTATTTTTTGGGAGGGCTATGTTTTTGGGGTTTTTTTTTTCACTTTTTTACTTCTACAAGTTTTACACTTTATTACTTTTATGTCTTTTTTTATTTTAGCAGGGTGGGGGAAATTTTTAAATTATATCAAACTCCTCAATTTACTTGAGAATGACAAGTTTTATGAGTTATTCAGTATACTCATTAAGACAAAGTCATTTATATTTGGTGTAGACAGATACTTTTCAAGATATAAATACCTGCATTCTGCACTGTAATTCCCTTGCTGAAGTGGGGGTTAGGGCAGGTAGATTTTGGAACCCTGGTGAGGCAATGGTGATGGTAGTTGCGGTTTGACATGGAAAAGACGTACACGAAATATTTTTTTCAAAATCATTATCTTTGCTTGAGGGAATGACTTTAAAAGTTGAAAAATTGAAGCTATTAAAAGTTTTTCGGTGAATTGTTAAAAACGTCCCGCCATCAAAACAAGCCGTACTGTTAAGAAAATTAACGTTTGTTTAATATTTAATTTGAAAACATTACGATTTAGGCTTAATTATTTTGAAAGGAAAAAACGAAAAAGACTTGTTTAAAATATATATTATTATATTTCAAGTATCTGCATTGAATTTAAGCATTTGTTTTATCTTTTTTAATTTGTTTTTCTATTAGGTTGGTGCAAAAATAATGGCATTTTTTTTATGTTCAAATGAACGTCAGAATACATTTTTTCACCAACCTAATATTTCATGTCAAATTCTATTTGAAATTTTTATTAAAATATGGTAATACTCCAGTTTTATATTAAAAAAAATAGTTCATACAATTTTATTCTACACATTCTTTATGAAACGTAACCACATAAATTTTCAAGTTTTGCTACTTAATAAAAAATACTCTGCAGAAAATTAGTGTAAAATTTTTATTTTTATTTTTAGGGAGTAATTGTTTTTAAGCAATATTTTTCTTCTAAAATTAGTTTTAAAATCAGATAACCCACAAAGATTAATATGAGTAAATAAGGAAACTCCTTTAAAGGTTTTTCATTATTCGTGCATTTATGTTATTGTGCTTAAATAACTTCATTATTTAGAAAGCCATTCTTAACATGGGGAGGATAGGAGGCTGTGTTGTAACTATTCTGTATTTCCACCTAAGAATTTAATACAAAAAATTTCATAAAAATTAAATTTAACTTGAAAATATTATTAAAAATAGCATGGTAAAATAAATGCACAAGCACTGGTTTTTCAAACTCTAAACACTAAGCACTTGTTTAAAATGGCACAGCTACAGAAGAATGAATCTCTTTATGGATAAATTCACGTTATCGAAGGAGGAGGTAAAGTCTGCTAAAAATGTCTAAACTAAACACTACTATGCCTCTGATTTGGTTTGGTCCTCTCTATCTTCAATACATCTAATTCAACTCTACAAAGTTTTTCATTATTTCTTATAACTAGCACTTATATTTTTACATATGCAACTGGAAGATAGCCTAAATCAGTTTCCTTCAGTTATAATCCATTTATTTATTTTACTTTTCAGATTAGAATGTCAGTAAAAGCACGACGTTCAGTTTTAACCCGTGGTTCACAAAATTTGCTGGTCTACCTTGTCGTTTGGATGAAACAGCACCCCCAACTTCACAACAAGTCATCCAGTTATCCCCACTTACAAAAATTAGTGAGATTTCTAATTTAATTGCTAAGGAATTAATTAGTATTTGGCAAGCAGATAATCCACAATTGCCCTTGTTAGGAGAACGTCAATATTTTGCTATAATAGGGCCAAACAGATTGACAGGAAATCTCTTGCAGCAACCAAAATGAAAAGAATGAAGGAACAGCTAGACAGACTGTTTGATATATTTTCTTGTAGCTGTAAACTTCCTATCTTGAGATGTGATGACTTTACAGTGAAGTGCAAGACAGAAAATTGTCAAACAAGGCACATAGTCTGCACTTGTCCTCCTATCAAGGAGGAAAAATTAATTCTATAGATTCACCTGCAATTATGTTCCTTTTTTGTGGAAAATAAAATAATATATTGGTATTTATTATGTAATCTGGCTCTATTATTAAATACGCAAATTGTGAAATTTTCAGGTTCCACTAGAAGAATTGCCATTTAGAGCAATTTTTAGATTAATTGATAGAACAACAAAAAGCCTAACAACATTTACTGGTCCTTTGGGCAAACTTTGTATCAATAATTATCAAGATTTGCCTCAAATAGAATTCTAAAATATTAGTGCCCCTCCCAATCATCATTATCTGACAGCAGAAGAAACAAATAATTCAAGTGTTAAGACTAGAACCTACTTTTTGAGTATGCTGTTGGCATTTCTCAAGGAGAAGTTAACCTAAGATATGCAGCTTAGAAAATTGGGCCCTTGAATCAAGCAAGATGGCTAACATAAGCCACAAAGTTAATGTGTTTATGGACCAGAGGTATCTATCCTCAAACACTATGATAAATTCTGGTCAAATTTATCATCCAAGTGTATGCAGTTAGTTGGTTTGAGATCAAAACCGACAATAATTTTTTTAACCAACAACAGTATGTTTTTAATATGATTCAGAGAACAAAACAGTTAACTGAAATCCAAATTACTGTTTTAAACAGTTCAAAATATAATGATTTTGCACTACTTCCAGAAAATCTCATAATATCGATGATAAGCTCAGATGAATTGGATGGGTGAGAAGAGGGCATTCAAACGATTTTTTCCATTAGGTAAATAAATATTTATCCATTAAATTTTATTAGTTTTCTCAATTTACCCAAACAATAGGCAGTTTAATTCATATTACATCACAAAAATATAAAAAAATAATTGTTTTCAAAAAAATTGTCTTTTTTTGTGTTGTTTTTTCCAGAAATAGTGAACAACTAAAAAAAAGAATGAAAAAGATTACTGCTATCAATTTTACAACCACACACTGGTCAAATTTCATTGATTTTTCTCAAAAAGTTGTATATGGGCAGGAAGCAAGACATAGACACACTATTACAAAGTCATCATGCCAGAAAATTAGATCTTCATTTTCCTTGAAAGGAAATTATACAGAACAATTTAGTTCTATTATAACAGTTTATATTATTGCGTTTAATAAAAAATTAAAATACATGGTTCTGTAACTTGTATCAAGTTGTTATATTGTGTAATACATCTCCACATATCTTTTTGAATTGTGAAATTTAAATTACTTAGTTGCTAATTAGCTTTTTTTTTACAATTTTTGTTTAATCTAGTTGTGATTCATAATTAAAATTATAATTCATGTATTTATTTTTCTTTCAATGTATTTTATATAAATATATCAATTTTAATTGAATTTTTTATAAAAATAGTGAAATTGCAAAGTCAGTGTTGTGTAAAATACTATAAAAATGAAGGATTTCTCAGCATTTTTCCACACAATTTTTAAAATTAAATGCTCAATTTTCTGTTCAAGATAGGAATCTTATTTTTGGTATCTGTTCTTATCACATAAAATCTCAACTATCATTACCAGTGCCATGTTGATTTTCTGAAAATGTTGCAAATCAACCTGCCCTAGTGGGGGTGGGTCTATTCTGAAAACCGCTCTTAACATAGGGAGGTTGGGAGTGGCCACCAACAACAACCATACTTTACTTTTTTATGTGGAGGGAGGTATGCTTCCACCAGGCAATGCCATTTATCGGTTCCTGCTCGTCAATAATAAATGCAAGTCAATGCTGATCCTGGAAGACATGAATGCGTTGGTTGCAGATAAGTAATATAGGAAAGTTTTGATGATGTGAAAGTGCTCAGATGATAATACATCTGAAAGATTACAAAATGGAGTGGATATGGAAATTTGACCAGGACTTCTGCATGTGGATGGACAAGGGTCAGTTTGTACTATATCCAGGAAAAAAGCTAGAACTTCCCAGGGATTGATTCCTTTGATGGCCATGATTCAGCAGAGTATTGCAAATTTATTCATCATGTTAACACATTCAAGGTAAACGCAGATGTCTGTGCTGCTAGGATGCATGAATAAACCAAGAAAAGGCTAAGAATTTCTACTGGAACTCAGGAGAGCATACCTCCAGATATGCATGCACGAGATGCTGCGGCCATAGCAGAACATGAAGATTGACAGAAAAATGTACGATATCCTTGTCAACAAAGATGTTGTGCTCACATCTCACATCAGGGAACCTTTAGTTTAGTTTAGGCTGGACTGTAGGAACACTAATTTTTTTCTTTCCCTGCATTCCGCTCTTCACAACATCTGATAAATCAAATCTAAATAAAAATGTAAATTATGTTCTTTTTCTTTTATTCACAAACATCTCGCTGTTCAACTTCTCACTTAAGATGGCCCCCTAATCCACATTAAAATTGAATTGTGTTTGTTTATTTTTGTTTGCTATTAAAATAATTAAAACACTGATAAACATGAATATTTACTTAGTCAAGCATGGCCAATGCAAATAGAAAGCCTTTTCAGTAAAGTCTGTTGCATAAGGAACTAATAGTTTACACTGCCTTGAGCGGTGTCTCTACTTTTGTTGCTCTGAATAAAGAAGCAATGATCCCACACATGTTTATTGTATTTCATCGATTACCATTCACATATGAATATTAATGAAACATGGTGGCAGCAGTGATATCGAACAATTTTTGGTTAGGCGATATATGACTATTACGAGGATAGTTATTATCTGTTTCTAATTCTTAAATATTGATTTATAAAACTGGTTCAAAAGTGTTTGTATTTTCGTTTTCAAAAGATAAACAATTATTTTACATTTACCAAAAAAAAAAAAAATACTGTTTTAAAGTTTTATTTTTACTAGGTACGGGCAAAATGAATGCCGATGTTCAAAATGTATAAACACCTGGACCCCTCCCTTTACTTAAAAATTCACCAAAAAATCAGGAAATTAACCAATTTTAATGAAATTCAATAATTATAAGAAACCTTCTCTACCACCAATAGCAATGGCCAAAGACTTTTTATCTGAAAGTACATCTTTAAACTCCTCGGCCTAACGCTCTCAGGAAACATGAGTTGGAACAATTACATTGAGAGTATCGCCAGGACTGCTGCGAAGGAGGTAGGTTCTCTTTACCGTGCTAGAAAGATACTAACGCTCGAAAGTATCCTATAGCTCTATAAGGCCACCATTCGCCTATGTAGGGAGTATTGTTGTCATATTTAGGCTGGTGCATCTACCACTAGTCTCTCGCTCCTAGACATGGTTCAAAAGAGAGTCGCCAATCTGATAGGACCTGGACTGTCATCTAAACTTCAGCCCCTGTCCCATCGACGAAATGTTGCATCCCTCTGCCTTTTCTACAAGTACTTTAACGGTGAATGCTCTGACAAACTGCAAGCACTTGTGCCCCCTCGACGTAAATACCCGACAAACCCGACAAAAATCCCACCCCTTCACAGTAGAGTTCCCTGGGTGTAAGAGAGCCTTCTACTCCAGTACTTTCTTCCCCAGGACAGCTAAACTTTGGAATTCCCTGCCGGGTCCCTGCTTCCCCAACTGTACTGACATGCAGAAATTCAAGTGCAACGTGAATCGACATCTTGCTGCCCAACTCCCTACACAGTACCCCTGATGCCCATGTCCCTGATAGTAGCCCCCTACAACAAAGTGGCAATATGCCTTGTTTGGGGTGAAATGTAATTAAAAAAAAAAAAATTTCAGTATTCATAAAATAATGATCACGGAATATAATGAACCCATTATTTTTATTTAAATCTTAGTGGAAATGTATTATTTTGTTTAAACAAAAACAAACAAAAAATAAAGTTATGGTTTTCTGTAGTAAAAAAAAATGAAAGAATTTATTTTTGCTTCTTTATGAAAATAAAGCATTGTAAATTTTTTTAAATTAATGAAAATAAAGCACCGTAAATTTTTAAAAAATTATGTAATTTTTACAGGAACATTACGAAAAAAGCCTCTAAAGTCTGTATTAACGAATTCGATATAACTCAAAGAAAAATTAATTTCTCGAACTACCAATATTACCATTGAATTAAGCATTGTTTATTTAATAATTTAAAAAAATTAATTTAAAAACAGGAATATAAAAAGTAATTAAATTAAAAAATGATAACAATTGATATAAATGTTCAGAATAGGAATGTACGCATGCACGTCTGGAAAAAAAAAAAAAAAAGAAATCTGACACACCTACCTCCTTTTACTGTCATGACTTCATTTTGAAACAGCATTTCGATCAGCTGTAATTTTGGGGTTCCGTGTAACCATGTTTACAAACCTTTTTACTGGTTACATTTTGGCAAGCAGCAGAATTACTTGCTTTTTTACGGCTAATTAATTTATTTTTTGTACAAACAAGGTGTTTTTTTATTTAATTAAATATCTTAGGACTTTACTAATTATCTTTGAAATAGACCCAGAAAACTAATATTTATCTTTTGAAGGATTTTTATAATGAATTTATTTAACTTCAAAATTTAACTGAATTGGTTAGCTCGCTGTGAAAACATTTTTCATAACATTTTTTTTCATGTGTACAAATATTTTTTTTCCTTTAGGAAATTAACTTTAATCTCTAATCTTTCAAATGCAATCAAAAAGTAGTCAAAAACCTACAAAAATATTATGATAAATCAGCTTTCAAAACTAGGTCCCTCTGTCTTTATCCGCTAGATACGTGCAAAATGAATGCCGATGCTCAAAATGTATAAACATTTCGACCCCTCCCTTTACTTAAAAATTCACCAAAAATCAGGAAATTAACTAATTTTAATAAAATTTTTAGTATTTATCAAATACTGATAGCGAAATATAATCAACTAATTATTTTTATTTAAATCTTAGTGAAAATGTATTATTTTGTTTAAACAAAAAACACTTTTACTAAAGTTATGGTTTTCAGTAATAAATAAAAAATGCAAGCATTCAATTTTGCTTTTTTTATGTAAATAAAGCATCGTAATTTGTAACAATAAAAAAATTAAATAATTTTTACAGGAACATTATGAGAAAAGCCCCTGAACTCTGTATTAACGAAATCGATATAACTAAAAAAAATTAATTTCTCGAACTACCAATATTATCATTGAATTAAACATTGTTTATTTAATATTTTCACATAAAAAATTATAATTGCAAACATTATTCCTACTTTTTTTATGCTTACATTTTTAACAATCTTGACATGAAGGATTCTAATATTTCCATTGCACGCATGAATGTATAATCATCAATGCAAGATAATGTTCATATAATTTTAGAAAATAAAATTTAAAAAAACTAAATTGAAAAACAGGAACATACAAAAATAATTTAATTAAAAAATGGTAAAAATTATATGAACGTTCCATGTTGGTAAGTACGGATGTACAGATTTGAAATGAAAACCAGTTTGTTTTGCCCACTGTTCTCCTTTCTTCAACTACCCACCTGTTTGTGTTTATCAACTTTAAATTTTGCATAAACATTGATAAATTTTAACTTCGGTTTGTATTTTCTTAGTGTGTAATTTTTTCAATAATTATAAATTTGTTTTCTTAATCAATTGTAATTCTGTATTAATAAATAACGGTGCTAACTTTTTTTTTTCAATGAATAAATTGTCAGTAGTATAATTAATGAATTTAATTAACTTTTATGCATTTTTAAATGAAGGAAGGGGAGCCTGCGACTCAAAAAAAAGGTCGCTCGGCATGCCAGAATAATGTTAAATAATAAAAAAAAATTATGTCTAATTTGTCCTTCCATATATATTTGAATTTTGCCACCAGAGTTTTTTTTTTTTTGATACGATAAACAAGTCTCGTTCCTACAAGTGTCACATTTTTTGATAATTATTACTTCTTTTTTTTAGCAAAAGTTAAGTACATTTATTGTATTAATTCAGTATCTTAAGATTTTAACATAATACTTAACTTGGAAATAATTCCAGAAAACTTATATTTTTCTTGCCAGAAAAGTGTAAACACGATCTTTGTCATAATGAATTTTGACGTGACATGTAGGGTTTTTCAGATTTGAGATAAAATTACTCCATGCATTTTTTATTTCACACACTTTTTTTCTTGGATAAATTAACTTTAAACTATAATCTTTCAAACACAATAAAAAAGTAATCGAAAAATAAAAAAATTATTATGATTAGCCGGCGTTAAAAAAAAATGCTTCCCTACCAAAACAGCCATTAAATTGCCTGTATCTATTATCCGCCCATTTTTGCACGTACCTGATTTTACAAAGTGTATTTAATTATTAGTTTTAAAATGCACCCATTCTAAAATTAATTCTCGTAATAGTCGTCTATCACCTAACTCTGGCCATAGTACTTTATTTGACATGAATACGTTGCGTAACTTTAATGGAACAGTCGTCTATTTACGCTTGAATAAGCAAATATGCATGTTTGCCAGAAAAATCTTATCTTTTATCAGAGAAAAATGAATGGGATTTTTTTTTCTGATGAAAAAAAAGCGAAAATGTGGCTTGTTGGTATTTTGTGATCTTAAAATCGGCATAAAGAAAGGATATAAAAACAATGGTACTAATGCAGAGAGTGATCCGTGCTGAAATAATAACGTTATTATTTAAAAAGCCATTCTTAACATGTGGAGGGGGGATGTTTTGTACCTATTCTGTACTTTAACCTTACAATTGAATAAAAAAAACATAAAACTTTAATTAAACTTGGAAATACGATTAAAAGATAGTGCAGCTAGTGCAGCACTCTCCGCATTAGCACCAAAAAATATAAATAAGGAAAATAAAAACACAATTCAAATATGAAGTTGGGTAAAGAAAACTTTTTCATTGTACGAAGGGAAGGAAGATCATCATGAACCGGTGTAAATCATTATTACGTTCCTTGTGTGAAAAAGTCTGTCCATTAATTACGTGGAAGTGGAAAAGCTTTGGATTTAATATTCTTAAGCAAAATAAGATATAAAATGTGACACTATATCTAAAAACGGGAGAGTGTTGGTTTTATCTAACTTAGCTAACTTTGTTGACAATATCATTCGGCGACTTTGTTCACGTTCAGTCTGTAATTAAAATTTACTTCCGTTTTGTGCAAACCTGCTTCACGTTTAATGCCCTAAAAAGTTTCTTCTGATTAATGTTTTGTCTAACAGTTAAAAAATTCTCTTATTCTGAAAAACAGTCCAGAGAGTTTGCGGTGCTAGTGCACTTATTGATCCGTGCTGAAATAATAACGTTATTATTTAAAAAGCCATTCTTAACATGGTGAGGGGAGGGCGTTTTGTACCTATTCTATACTTTAACCTTATAATTGAATAAAAAACATAATAAAACTTTAGGGTTTGTTTTACTACACACACAGATTCCAAAAAGTGGTAAAAAAAATAAATATATATAACAAATAAATGTTATCCAAAGTAAGATAAGTAACTCTTTCTGGAAAAGGTTTTAGTGATTTTACTCACTTGAAAACATGTAATCGTTTCGAAAATCATACAGTGTTTATCGATATATTTGAAAAAGACAAATGGCGGCGAGCTCTTACTTGAACGCGGAAAGTTTGAGAAAATGAGTTCAAACAAAAAGATTATACAAAATATTGTTAGAACCCCATCGAATATATTTCCGCCTATGTCACGGTAACATATATTGAGCGAGTTTCTGACAGTATTTTGTATATATATTTTTTTGTTTAAACTCATTTTCCCAAACTTAACATTTTCAAGTAAGAGCTCGTCAGTCGCCACCATTTGTCTTTTTCAAATATATCGATAAACATTGTATGATTTTCGAACCGATTACATGTTTTCAAGAGAGTAAAATCACTAGAAACTTTTCCAGATAGGTAGAAGAGTAACCTATCTTGCCTTGGATAACATTTATCACTTTTTCGAATCTATGTGTATAGTAACACAAACCCAAACTTTAATTAAACTTGCAAATGCGATTTTAAAAATAGCGCGGATCAGTAAGTGCACTAAAGGGATTTTTAGGGCATTCAACGTAAAGCGAATCGGTTCGCACAAAACGGAAGTAAATCCTTTGTAAACAATCACAGACTGAACTTGAAGAAAGTTCTTTCAGCAAAATATTCTACTCATGCTAAATCCATTCATATCACCGTTTGACAAAACAAAACTAGTGCAACAAACAAAAATAATGCATTTAAATACAATGCTGAATTAGGAAACAAATATATTGGCTATTTTTAATTAAAGCCAACAAAACAAACAAACAAATAAGAGGTGAAAATAAATATAAAACAAATAAAAGCTAGATAAGTTACTATTCTACCTACTTGGATAATTTTTGTGTGTGCTCTTGCTTTGTTATATTTTTATCGGGAAAATAAGACAGGACGAAGTATGCTCGTTTAGAACCAAGATGGCTGATTCCTAGTCTCGTTGTGTTCACGCACGTTAAGCGAGAGTTTGCATTTTTAAACGGGGGGGGGGGGGACTATCACTAGTGCAGAATGTCTGCTAACATAATATTTCCCCCTTTTTAATTTAATAGTTTTTATATTCTTCAATTTCCAAGCTACGTGATCTCTTCCTTTTATTTATTTATTCTTTAACTAATTTATTTATTCATCTATTTATTTATTTATTTTTTATTATTGACTCACTAGGAGCTTTCACACAGGTGTCCAGAGATCTTTCCCTGAAAACAGCCTGTAGTATTCCCTAGAAGCTGAATGACAACAAGTCTCCCCAGGTTTCCAGTACTCTTCACCTCTTTCGATAACATTTGCAAATAAATTTGCATTATCGCAACAGCTTTAGGGAATTTCCCTAATAAAATAAAATAACACAATTCTATGAACAAACGACAAATAACTTCTTCAACTTAACAAGGGAAAGGTTTATTCGCAAAGCGTACCTTAGAAAGAAAGGAAGGAAGAAAGTAGAGTCGGGTCTCCACTGCCTTACGAGGTAGTTACAGCCAGTGGCTGTCGTCAATACCTTTAGTAGGGGCAGCGACACGAACAGACGTCTAGCACCGACGAAGGCTGGTAGCGTAAAAGAGAGTTTTCTTTTGGGACCGGAAGCTGTCTGGTCCCTAGGGGTTAATTTGTATTCGTGTGCAAGTCCTCAGATTGGACAGTTTAATGCCGCATCACTCACTCAGAGGAAGCGAATGCACGAGAAGAAAAGGGGTCTATTTGTTTCTGCTACATAACCCCCTGCTTAGGCTGAAAGCCGGCAGAGAGAAAGGTAGCATAACAAATAGCAGAAAAAAAAATACAATAAAAAATGTCCGTTTCTTTAGGTTATTTTCTTGCAGAAAAAAAATGTTCTTACTTTTCTGTGAAAAGTTGGAATATTTGCACAAAACGTTCTGTTCTAAAAAGGAGAGAAGAAAAAATGTTCTTTTTCAACAGAAATACACTGTTTTGCAAAGTCTCTTCAGCCAATGTACCCGTCGACCACTACGTGTAGTGGTCACATAATTGTTCTCACGTGGAATATTTACCTCAGGTGTATGATTATGCTGTGTGTATGTTGGAGGAATGTGTGGCTCAGGTGTTAATGTGTCCAGAAAGGCTCTTTTTACCCTATCTACCGATACTCTCTCTTTTTTACCACTAATGTCTAGGATAAAAGTTTTATCAGTGCGTGAAAGCACGCGATAAGGGCCAGTGTAAGGTGGAGTTAGGGGGCTTTTACTGCGTCCTTTCTAAGGAACACGTGAGTCCATGTCGCTATGTCCTTCGGAACCAAAGATTTAATGGTCTGTTCCCTAGGGTGCACCGGCGGTAGCTTACTGAGATAAGCTCGTAGTCTGTTGACATACAGAGCTGTGTCAGTTGATATATCCTCTATCGGGGTCAGCATCTGACCTGGCAATGATAGAGGTGCTCCATAGACCAGTTCGGCTGCGGAATATCCCAGGTTCTCCTGTTACAGAGAGAGAGAGAGAGAGAGAGAGAGAGAGAGAGAGAGAGAGAGAGAGAGAGGAGAGTAAACGTGGAGGTAGACATGTTTACCAGAACCGAAGGTCAGCTGACCAAATTACGTATGTGTGACGTGGTTGGCTAGATCTGTGGGATTTGATTTGGGATTTGAAGAAGACGGACGGTTTTCAGTGGTCTCCCCCTCTTAACTGGGGAGGGGGGGGGAGACGAACGCTGACGTGTGAGAAGAAGAACCCACACAAGCCGAGTTCACTTCCACCTTCTGCAGGACCTCTGGGGAAAGTGAAATAAAAACTATAAAACCCATTCATCGTCTTGGAGTGATAAATCTTCGTCAAACAGGTATCAAGTCTCCCTCCAGGATGAGAAATTCCCAGATGGTCCAACATCGAAGAAGCAGAGGTAGGTTCAGAAATTACATGTTACACACACGATTCTCTTTATGATAATCAAACACACAACCATTTATATTAGAGACAATCATACGCATACGGAATCCTTTTTTATGTTATACACAAAATGTAAATGGTGCCCCTCAATGATAACCCCAGTGAGAACTTCGATGATAACCAATATATAACACTCCTTGATTGATGCCCGACAGCCAAGAAGGATGACCGGTATGTACTCGCTCCATCACTGTTGATCGGGGTAAGCGCGTAATGCAGCTTTCAATTGGCGATGGAAGCGTTCTATCATCCCATTCAAAGCAGGGTGATAGCTTGTTGTCCGAATGTGAGTGATCCCGAGGATCTTGGACAGTTCCCAGAATAGGTGAGATTCGAATTGTGCACCACGATCAGTGGTGATTGTAGTGGGAACTCCGTAGCGCGATATCCAGCCTGATATAAGGGCTCGCACTACAGATTCAGCTGAAATGTCACTAAGTGGGATGGCTTCTGGCCACCGTGTGAAATGGTCTATGCAGGTCAGGAGATAAGTGAATCCCTGACTGACCGGCCATGGTCCAACCAAGTCAATGTGAACATGGCTAAATCGAGCGTCTGGGGTGCTGAATGTTCCAAGGGGTGCGTGGATATGCTCGTGCACCTTTGACTTTAGCAGGATACACAGGAATGTGACCAAGCAGTGATGTCACGCCTCATGTTAGGCCAGAAAAATCTAGCTGTAATCAGCTTTACTGTGGCTTTGCGTCCAGGGTGTGCCAGGTTGTGTAGAGTGTCGAAAACAACTCTACGGTGTCTCGTTGGAACGAATGGTCGAAGTGAATCCGTTGAGGTGTCACAGATGATCTGCGTGTCAGAAGTAGGCACGGGCAGATATGCGAATTTGCAAGTGGCGAATTTAGGTGACGATGGATCCAATGTGTCCAGACTTGGCTGGTCTAAGGCCATCTGTTGCAAATCGATATCCGATAGTGAGGACAGAGAATTGATGGGCAGGCGAGACAATGCCTCTGCTGCTGCGTTCTGCTCACCCGCGATATGTCGGATATCGCTAGTAAACTGCGAAACAAAGTCCAAATGGCGTGTTTCGCGGGGAGAATATTTGTCCGGCTTAGCACGCAGTGCGTATGTAAGCGGACGGTGATCGGTGTAGATCACAAATTGTCGGCCCTCGAGTGAATGTTGGAAGTGTTTCACTGCGAGGTACATTGCCAGTAGTTCGCGGCCAAATGTGCTGTAACGTTGTTCGGCCGGTTTCAGCTGTCACGAAAAGTATGCAAGAGGTTGTAACTGTTGTTGGTGCTGCTGTTGAAGCACTGCACCTACAGCTGTGCCCGATGCATCAACGACCAGTGAAAACTGGGCATCGGGTACAGGATGTGCCAGCAAAGATGTTGGCGCTAGTTTATTTTTCACTTCAGCAAATGCTCTAAGTTGGATCTCATTAAGTGAGATCTGCTCGTTTTTCTTCTTCCTGTTACGTAACAGGTCGGAAAGAGGAGCTAAGAGATCCACACAGTGCGGGATAAAGCGTCTGTAGTAATTCAACAGACCAAGGAAGTGCCTAAGTTGGCGAAGTGAAGTGGGCGGTTGAAGGTCTTGTAGAGCCTTCACCTTTTCCGGCAACGGAGATATACTGTCTGGGCTGATAATGTGGCCCAGGAAAACTAGTGACTTAACACCGAAAACGCATTTACCAGGGTTAATCCTCACTTGGTATTGCTGAAACCGTTCAAAAAGTAGGCGGAGGTGAGTGACGTGTTCCTCAGGTGAGGCACTAGCCACGAGAATGTCGTCTATATAGTTATAGACGAAATCTAAATCATGCACTACTTCATCCATAAAGCACTGAAAAGTACTGGCAGCATTACATAGGCCGAAAGGCATAGTAAGAAATTCAAATGCTCCAAATGGAGTTGTAACCGCAGTTTTGGGTATGTCAGCCGGATTCACCGGGATCTGATGGTAAGCCTTAACCAGATCTAGCTTAGAGAAGGTCTTACAACCGTGCAGAGAGGAAGCAAAGTCCTGAATATGCAGGATTGGGTAACGACCAGGTACCGTCATGGCATTGAGTCGTCTATAGTCCCCAGTCGGACGCCAATCTCTGTCTCGTTTTGGGACCATATGCAGAGGGGAAGCCCAAGGACTGGACAAGGGGCGTATAATTCCCAACTGTAGCATATGATTAAATTCTGCCTTCGCTGCTTTAAGTTTATCCACAGGAAGGCGACGAGGGCGTGAGAACACAGGAGCACCTGTGGTCTCAATGTAATGTTTTGTGGTGTGTGTGGGTTTGCTCACCACAAAATTTAAATTGGTTAACTCCGGGTAGGAGTGTAGCACCTCGTGGTATGGGTCATTTGCAGCGGCAATGAAAAATACCGGGCTGATAGATGGGGCATTTGATAACGAGCCAGGGACGGAAAGTTCTGTGCTAGCGTCTATCAGCCGGCGTCTGCGCATGTCGACCATTAAATTAAAATTATGCAAGAAATCCGCGCCTAGTATGGGGTACGGTAGATCTGCTACGGTGAAAACCCACGTAAAGTCTCTCCGTAAATTCAAGTCCAGAGAACGTGAAATTTGACCGTATGTGGGGATAGGCGAATGGTTCACCGCTTGACACTGGTGGCCTTTCTTTAAGTAGCCTAAGTGGCCATATGCTACAAGCAGTGCCAGTGTCTACCAAGCAACGTGCTTGAGATTTTACGTCAGTGACGAAATAGGCACGGTTATTTGCATTTTGTGGAAAGTTTGCCGTGCTCGTCTTTCCACAATTTAGTTTTCCTGGTTGTTAAAAGTGCAGGGCATTTTACAGTTCCATGCTTCAGCGCCATAGCGACTATGATAAAAACATAGTCCCGGCATGTTTGCACAGCGACAGTGGTGCGGGGAAGATGAGCGGCTTTTGTAGTGGCGTCTGGGTGAGTGTGACCTGCCCATATTGAGCTTGCTCACCTCTCTAGTGAGGCGTTCGATGGCCGTTAGTATAGCCACCGATGTAGCATCCTGTCTTAAATTTGTGGTGCCTGCAGGTACCTCAGCAGGCTGTTGTGGAATCGCCGCGGTGGTAGGCCTCCTCACAAAGTCCATGACCCTGTCTGCTGATGCTGCTACTACATCGACGGTGTGTTTTTCTAACATTGGCGCAAGTATGGCCTTTACCTGCACCGGCAGCCTTGAGAAAAAGAGCTGCTTAATTAAGGCACTGTCAGGAGGGACGTCCTCTGCCAGTTCCCTCATTCTACGGAGTAGTTCCATCGGCCTGCGGTCACCTAAGTGCTCGTCATGGACCAGCGTTAGAAAACGCTTTTCCGCCGACACGGACGTCCGTAGTAGCACCTCCCGTTTTATGCTATCATAAGTGGAGTTTAACGGGGTGTCCGTTATTAAGTCCTTGACCGCAGGAGTCAATGACGCGGGGAAGGCACTGAATAAAATGTGCAGCTTCGTCTGCTCTGACACGTTGTTCGCCACAAAATAAGACTCGAGTTGAGCAAACCAAACCCGAACGTCACCGGCGAAGGCAGGCAACGTTGTCATCGTCACTACCGAAAGTAGATACAAAATATTTAAAAAATATATATATAATCTATCCGAAATCTGAAAGGACGCCGAATATGGACCACGTGGAGAAGAAAGGAGAAATATGGAGAAAATCTTTAAACAGAGACAATACAAAAAAAAAAAAAAAAAATTTAACAGGCTAACGGGGGAGGAGATGAAAGATACAAAATTACCATGAAATAAAGCTAAAAAAAGAAACTATGTAAGGAAGAGCCGTGAAAAAAAAATGTGGATAATATGGGTTTTTCTTTTTTTTTTTTTTGTAAATGTGTGTGAACCTGGAGATAAATGAACTCTTTAAGTACTTACATTTTGGCCGAAGAGTGCTAATGTGGAAAAACTTTGTGAAAGTTCCTTTTTTTTTTTTTTTTTTTTGAGTTCTTTTTTATGCGCGGTGCGCGTTAACACGGCAGAAATGTTCAAGGTAGGAAAAAGATAGCATTAGAATAAGTTCAAGCTTGGTATAAGAATTTTTCGAACACCAAGAAAGTGTCACCTCATTTTGTAGGTTGGCGTTTTTTTATGTGTAGCCGTTGTGAAAGAAAAAGGTGTTTTTTCTTTGTTTTGTTTCAAGGAAACGTATCCGGTTGAAACGTTTTATCATTATCCGTGAAAATGTGGGATGTATTTGAAATTAAATGGTTTCCGTTAAAATATTTTCAGCTTTTTTTGTGTGTGACACATGTCTTTGAAAATGTTTCGTTTACCGTGTTTGACGAGGATGATATGGGTTTTTTTTTTTTAGTAGGGGCAGCGACACAAACAGACGTCTAGCACCGCTGAAGGCTGGTAGCGTAAAAGAGAGTTTTCTTTTGGGACCGGAAGCTGTCTGGTCCCTAGGGGTTAATTTGTATTCATGTGCAAGTCCTCAGATTGGACAGTTTAATGCCGCATCACTCACTCAGAGGAAGCGAATGCGCGAGAAGAAAAGGGGTCTATTTGTGTCTGCTACACAGCTGCTTGACATTGATTTCTCGTTGGCAGCAGCTATTGGTCTTTGCTGGGATTTTAGTAGCAGTAAGCCTTCCCAAGGTCCCAGTTCTCTTTGCACTTATTCAGCTGAGGTCTGGTCAGTTCATCGGTCTTTCCCTCCTCCTTGTCTCTACTTGGTTATTTGGTCTCGCTCTTGGAGGTGGGAGGGCAGTGATGTGGCCATGGGGGTAGGGTTGGGTTAGAGAACTTATAGATATGCAGTTTCAGTGTTTTTCGTTCTATGTAATGTTTCATGTTTTGCCTTTGCAGCAGTTTGTCTGACCCGCACTTGTTGCTCCTGTGTGTTAGTTTCCACATTCAAGGGGTTTTCTTAATATTTCAGTTGTTTTCATGATTGTTGCTCATTGTATTTTTCCAGTCATTCGTTTGATTCTAATTTCTCCCATCCTTTTTTCAAAGTTTATGAGGATTGTTCCTAGTGCTCTTACTATTATAGATATCATTTTGATTTTCTATTATTATTATTATTTTAATTTTTATTTATGTTGTCGTAGCCTCGCCGCCGTCAGGTTGAGTCTACTCAAACAGAATAATGATGTGTATGTTGCATGAGGAACTAATCTCAGGTTACACTGCTAGAGTAACGTCTCTTGGCAGCGACAGACTTGTATTGTGAATAATGGCGCGAGAATAAAAGAAGATGCCAGTAAACCAAGTGTACGGGTTGTGTTGTTTTCATTAATGGGAATCCACATGCAAAGATAATGAAACATGTTGGCAACGGTCGGATGAACAGAGTTCTAAGGAAGAATACAAAATGGAAAATGTATTGTAAGAAAAATAAACAAAGATAAGTAATATTTGATTTATTGTTTTACGTTGCGCACAGACACACACACACACACAAAAAAAGTTTGCCTTGCTTTATCTGGTCATTATGATCTATTTGCGTTTAAATAATATGAAAAAAGAAGTTTAAACCAATTTAATCGGCCATAAAACATAAGATTGTATTGGAAAAAAAAAAGTGTCCGAACTTAACATGGAAAAGATAAATAGACTAGTGGCGGGGATACGACCCCCCACAACCTCTGTGTATGGAAAATAATCTGTCAGCGAACTGGAAGCTGTTTAAATTAAGATGGAATAACTATGCTATCATCACATATCTAGCGAGACAGCCAGTACCATACCAAACGGCAATGTTGCTGCATACACTTGGAGATGAAGCATTAAAAGTGTATTATGGGTTTCAATTTTGGACTCCGGAAGGAGAGAGAACACCCAATGAAATTCTCCAAGCATTCGATAAGTATGCCATCGGAGAAATTAATGAGACATACGAGTGATATATCTTCCACCCAAAAAAAACAGGGAGAAGGTGAAACAGTGGAAGCATTTATCACGGCACTCCGTACGTTGATAAAGACATGCAATTTCTGTGAGAATTGCGTCTCTTCCATACTACAGGACCAGATAATTCTTGAGTATACAAACTCCACACCCAAGTGGAACTGCTTAAAATGAAACAGTTGGACTTGATGCATAGACGTATGCAAACTATTGGAAAATGCAACACTACAGTCTAGAAATCTGAGACCCGAGGCAGTTAACAGAGTGGACTTGAAACTTAAGGGAAGGCCACCAACCACAGAAAGTTCAGAGGGTGTAGGGCGTGTGCATTGCGACATGAACCAGGAAAAGAGTTTTGTCCAGCTTTTGGGAAGACGTGTTTCAAATGCAATGGAAAGCACCACTTTGCAAAAAGATGCAAATCAAGAAAAAGAATATTCGGTTCGTTGGAAAACAAGATGATAGCAATAGCAGTAATGATGGTTCAGGCTATGGACACGTGGATAGTGTGACCAGGAAAAAAGGAATCAATTCCATCAGACCTGAAGTGAAAAAGGCAGAAATGATGGTCAAAGGAAAGCCGGTTGTTTTTCAGCTAGATAGTGGAGCCTACGTGAACATCCTGAATGAGAAACATGTGGTGGGAAAAACACTTGAGCAGTCCAATAAGACCCTTGTCATGTGGAACAGGTCACAAATGAAACCGTTAGGAGAATGTTGGATAAAAATGATAGACCCAAAAACCGGACTGTATACAGTGAAGTTTGTCATTGTAAAGGAAGACTTCCATCCACTACTTGGAGCGAATGCCATCCAGCAAATGGCATTCATTAGTGTGAACAATGACAGAGGGTTGCAAACATATCTCAAAAAGACAGCAGCCACCACCCGGAGAGCATCATATCCGAATTTCAGGATGTATTCCGGGAAGAATTGCGTACGTTACCTGGAGAGGTTCATCTGGAGGTGAACTCCAATGTAACACCGCATGTTGCAGCGGCTCGAAGAATACCAGTGGCTATCAAGGTAAAAGTGAAAGCCGAATTAGAAAGACTAGTCAAAAAGAAGGTAATTGAACCAGTGAACGAGCCAACACCATGGGTAAGTGCTTTATCACTGGTAATCAAAAAAAAAAATGGAAAGTTACGGATATGTATTGATTCCAGACCATTAAATAAGGCTCATAAACGGGAGCATTTCCAGTTACCAGTACTGGACGAGCTTCTTCCAAAACTTGCTGATAGCAAAGTTTTCTCAACTCTTGATCTAAGGGATGGATTTTGGCACCTGAAGTTAGATGAAGCCAGCAGTCGCTTGACCACTTTTGCCACTCCATATGGTCGGTTTCGATGGAAGGTTTTACCATTTGGAATTGCTCCAGCCCCGGAAATATTTCAAAGAGAACTATATAATAATGTAGCCTATTTGAAAGGAATCATCAACAAAGTAGACGATCTTCTGGTGGTCGGGATTGGTAAAACGAGGGAAGAAGCAACAGAGGAACATGATAGAAAACTCAGAAGGCTGTTGGAAAGATGCGATTGAATGATGAGAAAATGAATTTACGGCAAACATCTGTATCATTCCTCAGTCACAGGATAACCAGTGAGGGTTTACTTCCAGATCCTGAGAAAATAAAAGCCATAAAAAATATGCCACAGCCAACAGACATTAAGGGAGTGCAACGATTGGGAGGATTTGTGAATTATTTGGCAAAGTTTCTGCCCCACATCTCTTATGTGATGGCTCCAATTCGCAACTTAACAAAGGCGGATGTGCCATGGACGTGGTCTCAGACCCATGAAGAAGCTTTTGAGAAAATCAAAAAGTTGGTGAGTGAAGCACCAGTATTGAGATACTATGACCCCCAACAAACCATTGGTCGTTCAATGTGATGTAAGTGAGAAAGGAATGGGGGCTGCATTGCTACAAGAAGGTCAACCCTTAGCATATATTAGCCGAGCACTTACAGACACAGAAACCCGATATGCACAGATCAAGAAAGAACTACTGGCAGTGGTTTATGCCTGTGAACGGTTTCACCAATACACATTTGGTGAACAGGTTACAGTACTGACTGATCATAAACCATTAGAAGCAATAATTAAAAAGGAATTGGGGAAATGCCCCAAGTGACTGCAAAATATGTTAATGCAGTTGCAAGTTTACAATGTGATTGTTCTATACCATCCTGATAAGAAGATATTCCTAGCAGACACATTATCAAGGGCATACATTCATGGAGTGAGCAATGAATGTATCGATGATGATGATGATGTCAAGGAAACAGAATATATTCGAGTAACAGAGGGAAGGTTGCTCGAATTACGCTCAGCCAAAAAGAAGGCAGATGTATGCAGATGTTACAGCAAGTAATTGTGGAAGGATGGCCAGAAGACAAAGTACATCTTGATCCAGAGGTGAGACTCTATTTCAGCGTGTAGAATGAAATGACGGTACAAGATGGATTAATATTCAGAGGAAACCGAGTAGTAGTACCAACAACACAGCGAGCAGTGTTAAAAGAAAAATTGCATTCCACCCACCTAGGGGTCGAAGGATGCTGTAGAAGAGCAAGAGAATGCTTGTACTGGCCAAATATGAATAGTGACATCAGAGACTTTGTCTCAAAATTCCCAACGTGAAGGAAATATGAGGTAGCCAATCCTGCAGAGCTGTTAATGGTTCATGAAATTCCAGAGAGACCCTGGGCAAAAGTAGGAGTAGATCTCTTTAGCTTTGCAGATAGGGACTATCTCTGCACCGTTGATTATATGAGTAATTTCTGGGAAATTGACCATATCCCGACTACACAAGCTAGAACGGTGATCACTAAGCTTAAGCACCATTTTGCATGACATGGGATACCAGATCAGGTGGTCACTGATAATGGACCACAGTTTAGTAGTCAAGAATTCTCCACCTTTACAAGAAAGTGGTGTTTTGCACATACATCTGTCAGTCCTTACAATAGCAAGGCAAATGGAAAAGTAGAATCTGTTGTAATGATGGCAAAGAACCTTTTCCGGAAATCAATGGAAGATAAGGCTGATCCATACCTAGTGATGCTGGATCACAGGAATACGCCAGCCAAGGGTCACTTATCACCTGCGCAGAAGCTAAGGTCAAGAAGAACAAAGACACTTCTTCCAACCAGAGAGGACCTACTCAGACCAGAGCTACACAAAAATCTAAGCAAAACAGTTAAGTGGGACAGCAGAAAGCAAAAGCATTATTTCAACCAAAAAGTAAAACCACTTCAGCCAGTGCAACATGGAGATGTGGTACGTATTAAACCACACACAAAAGGTCAACGAATGTAGTAGGCAAAAACCAGGAACAAAGATGGGAAATAGTCAGTTTTGCTCTGCACCGCTCCCCTCTAGAAGAGAGGTATATATTGGCTGTAATGACCATAGAGAAAGAAGAAGAAGGAGACAGCAAAAAAAGCAGAAGAAAACTCGCTTCTCGCAGATTCGTGGTTCGTCACAAAGAACAATCCAACTGCAAGAACCACTTACACACAATCTGCAGGACACTGCCTGACTGCTTCCCAGTGTCCTGTCTTTATAGCATTCAGGAATTATATATTTGCATAATCAGGCGAGAGCATACGCGATTCTGCGAGAATTGCATGAGGTCAACGGCAATAAAAACCCATGGACGCCATCTTGGAACTCTTTTCACTCTCTTCCCCTCGGCCCGCAACACAACAACAGAAGTATCCGAGGTAAGCTCTTTATTTCCCCCTCATTTTGGTTATTGCCAATTCCGCTACCCTCTCCTCCCCCAGATCTCATGATCACAAAGATGGTAGCCTGGTGGCGGGCGTTTTTGTTTGGTGCTCTTTCGTAAAGGCAAAAGGGGTGGTCCTTCTTCTGCATCTTCAGTATGTGCATTATATGGCTCAAAATATTCTCCGTCGTCCTGCAGCATACTCTCTACCCTTTCAAAAGACATCGTACTGTCTGAGTCTTCCTCTTCCTCTGATGTAGCAACATAATGGCAAGGGCACAGATCCTTCACGTGGCGAGGCATACTGTCCACCATAATCGATTAAGGGCTGATTATCTTGGTCACCTCACCCTTGCCGAACCTCGTGGTACATCGATTTTGTGGTCTTTTGACCCACACACGATCTCCAACCTGGTAAGAGCTGTTATTGGGTCCTGGGGATGCAGTTGCGAGATTAGTTTTCTTTACTTGAACTTCGTATCGATAAATACTGTTGGCAGGCACAGTGAAGGGAGATACTTCATCTCTGGGTGTGATGTTATATCAGTGGACAGCCTCCTGTAGGGATAGCCTATTCTAGCCACTATTTGTTTCACTGTACGATGATATCACTCTATTATGCCATTCCCGGCTGGAGCATATGCACAATAGAATCGCAAGTGAACTCCCCATTAATGTGCAAATGCTTGAAACACGTTGCTGCAGAAAGCCGTGTCATTGTCTAAAAGGATTTCATGCGGCGAGCCACGTTCAAGGAACACTGCCTCCAACTGATGAATCACACTTGCTGAGTCCTGCCTTGCTAATTTCCCCCAAATAGAGAAATGCGATAGACCACAGTCTGTTAGAGTTAAAAAGTGGAAGGTGCCATAATGTGTGGTATCCATTCTAATTCTCTGCCAATTTTCGTTCATTTTCAGCTTTCCCTTTTCCCATTTGACCGGCGCTGGGTCAATGAAATGATATTCATCACATTTCCGTATGACCATTTTAACGGTTGCTTTTGTTGTGGTTGGGCAACTTATCCTGACAAAGTAGGTAGTGTGTCGCACACCTGGATGTTCACTACCTTTGTGAATAGCCATGATTTGACTCTCATCAAGCTCATCTGTATGAACCACACCAATCACCGGGTCAAGCCCGTTTTTCTTTTTCATCACCTCAAACCACCACTGTGGTACTCATGTCACTTGGTCAGCGATGTTTCATTCTGATGGAACCAGTATCACGTCCACTGTCAGCCCATACTCTTTCACAAGCTCCTTGAGAGTGTTTAGTCACCTCCTAATAAGCATCTCGCTTGCTGCTTTGGTGCGTACTCGTGCCTTTCCAATTAGTGTGAACGAGACCCAATGGTATACGCAGACAGAATCTGTCTTTATGTGTAGCACCTTGCCCTGCCACTAAAGAGCCAAATTGATGCCTTTCAATACCGCGTCCAGTTCAGCTAAGTTGATGTGTGGAGAGTCATCGTCAGGTTGCAGCCAATATGCGTCTTCCAGCACAGTTTCACACGTCTCCAAGGCTGCACCAATTGCTAGGGAGCTAGCATCGACCCATACATTCAGCTCTTTGTCGTCCACACACCAATTTTCCTGCGCCAGATCGTCCTGCTGCACAGAATCTAAGGTCTCAAACATCCTATGATGCAGTACGGCGTCCCTCGCTTCATTATCCCAGCTCTTTGTCGACCACACAGGGGGAACATTGTTCATCGCTTAACAATACTGGGAGCCTCTGGAATTACATTTCCTTGCTTCCATCGTAGTTCACTGCATTCCATCCCGACTGCCAATCCCAGCACCCGTGCACTGTCCTTCAACTGCTCCAGGTTCTTGCACTCCAACCCGAACTGCGCTAGGTGTTCTCTTACATGAGTCGTGAGCACCACGTCTTCATTGACAAAAATGTCAATGTAAGCAGATGCTGCGCAGCCTACAACTTCTTCCTGGGATAATACTTTGCTGACAATTGTTCTCATTATCAGGGGAGCAACATTCAAGCCGAAACCCAAACGGGTCAGACAGTATATTTCTCTGTCGATTTTCACAGTCTGGTATGGCCACAGAGGTATGCTCGCCTGAGGTCCAGTAGAGACACGTTAGTACATTTTTGTCTCCATTCACACAGTTTAGCCACACAAACATCTGCAATGGCCGTAAATGCATGTACGTAATGATTTAGCTCCTGGTAGTCCATCACTAGGCTCACTTTGGCTTTGTTCTGCTGTATCATAGCCATCAGGGGAATTAGGCCTTGGGGGGGGGTCCCAAGTTATCCTCTGGGTGTGGCACGAGCCAACCATTATCTATCCAGTTGTGGAGCTCCTTCGTGTATTCTTTATGGATTATTGCCAACACTGGGTATTCTGACACTCGATTGTGTTGCCTTTCAGAGGGGTGGTCCTCAGACTACTTTCATGATGTGGTCCACATTCGGCTTTGATGGTCAAAGATGGCAGTGAAATCCGGTTCATTAATAGAAATGGATGCGCATTTAATATTTTTCCTGCCGCCCAGCCACACTGTTTCTGTAGGCTCGACAATGACATCTCCCAGAGCTTTTATGACATCAATCCCTAGAAGCAAGTCAAACCCCAGTGGTTTTCCATGTACCACCAATGCATCGATTCTGGCAGACATATCTTCATCAGTGGATACAGAGACCACTCCAACACCGCAGCACGCATGGGATATTCCACCAATTGTTTCGACATTCATGTTTGTTTTTCTCCAAGACCGGTCTGAATGTAAAATCGTCCTAGAGCTTCCTGTATCACCTCCCGTCAACATGGATGCCTGTCACTGGGAGCGTTGTGTTCGTATTTTGGTGGGGAAGAAAACTGGCACTTATGCATCCTCCTCTTGCTTGTTTCCCAAGCAGTTCCGAGCCCAGTGTCCACTCTCACCACACCAGTAACACCGTGTTCCGCGTTTTTGACAGTCCTTCGCAAGGTGGCACTTAACATTGCATTTAAAACAGGTCACACTAAAAAAAATATTCTTGACCCTGTTGTTGTTGGGTGAGCATGTGTCCGCAACCACGTCCTGATTTTGTTCCCCAGTCGTTATCAAAATTCTCACTCTCGACATTAGCTCTAAAATATTCTAGAATTAATTCTAGAATATTTTAGAGCAAATGTTGAGAAATAACTCAATGAAATTAATTAAAATATCTTTAAAGCCACTACTGTTTTCTCTATTAAATAATGTAAAATACTAGAATCTAGGCCAACAACTCAATGAAACTAATCAGAAGGTAAAAATGACTCGTTAGGCTTATAGTGGAGCAGATTACCCAAACAATCGTTCATTTGATGATACAAGCATGAAATTTGGCATAAATATTCGCTGGATTTTTAAGAAAAAAGTGCTAGCCACCTGAAATTCCAATATGGCGGCCATTTTCCAAGATGGCCGCCATAGGAGTCCAAATTTTGAAAAATTTCAGCATATTATTGTATAATACAGTGCGTTTATCGAGCTTAAGTTGGTTTTGTTGTCATAATATTACTCACTTTAAGCTCGTTCAGTGTTCTAGTGTTCCTGTAGAAGCTTGACAAGGGCAACTGCAAAGTTTAGTACAATGCAACCCAGTCTTTTTACATTTGCACCTTCCACCACAGTCAGTCTTGCATCCACATTTTGTCAGTTCACTGCAGCATTTTGAAATCGGTTCCAGTGAAGTCCACACAATTTTCCAAGAGTCATCTTCTTTTGACCATCCCCACTTTGAAGGACACTGAAGTTCTGGATCACGTATGACACTTTGTCCCCAAACATGACCTGCTTGATAGGCAGCTCTTTTAGCATGTTCCTTGAGTGCATTTTGAGTTGGTGGGATTAAGTCATATGACCTTTGCTTCCGTGCAAAGAGGTCAAGTCTTGCGTCATCTACTGATGAGGTTGCACTGGACCTATCATACATGAGAATTACATATTTCTCCAATACTTGTAGATCAGACTCCTCAATTTCAGATAGGCTGAGACTGAGTTTTGCAAATGTGGCTGACTTCATTAAATACATTCCATGTCTGCAGGGCTGTCTTTTTTCCCTTGCCATTGAAAGAAGATACAACATGACACCCTGTGAAGGCATGGAAGAACAACATTCCCTTGGATTTCTCTGGTCCTAGATTGGACACAAGGTCATGTATAGGAATCCACCTGGTGTGTTCCCCCTTGCCGAATCTCACCCACATTTCCTGAAGACCAATTGCTGTGAGAGAAGGCATCATCGATATGGCAATTACTACAATGTCTGTGTCATTTGCATCAACCAGTACAGACTTGTAGCCCTCCTTAGCTGCATGCCAAGCATGTAAGAATATCCGTGTGTCGGCCTCCTCATGCGTACAGAGTGCCAATTCTTCTAAGCTGAAGTTGGTGTAATTGGCACTGGTAAGGACGATTTCCTCCCTAGTCACAAGGACTGCATTGCTTGTGGTCATTTCAGCTATGGCATCGGCAAGGAAGTGGAAGAGTTCTGATTTGTTAGTGCTGTCTCAAAGGAAGCTCTTCCAGTTTGTAGGCGGTTTGCTCTTTGCGGTAACTCTCCTTCTGATGGCCTTTCCACGTTTAGATCTAGCTTCTGACTTAAGGCTGGTCTTATGGTATACATCAAAAATGATATCTGTTCTCTTGTGAGTGTGGCTGTAGATCACAACCTCTAGTTTGGCAAGAGATGAAAAGGTGGGAAAACAGGTGGCAATCCTCCTTTAGCAGTTTCTTCTCAGATTGTTTGCTTTGGTCAGTCCCCGTTTTGAAGAAATCTATGCTGTTCTTCTTGATGGACTGGTAGAAATATTGACCATCATTAAGTTTATCCATAAACGTTTTGAACTGTTCTTTCCCCTTCTGAAGATGTGTAGCAACACGTTCAGCCACAGATGATTCTGCTATGTCCTTTGTGTCAAGGGTCAGCAGATCTCCTGTCACCTCAGTAAATGGATTGCCCATTTCCTCTAGGACCATGGTGAGCCTTTGAACCTTCTCAAGGAATGTCTTCTGAGCTGCAGGTGACTGTTCATGGTGACGAGTGTCACTCTTCACATCCTTACTCCCTGATGCTGTTTCATAGTCGGCCACCAACTTCCTTATTTTTGGCCCAGCCACCATCCATCTTCGAAGAGCTGCTGGATCTTCTGTCAGCCCAATAGCTCCACCATCTCCTTTGATGCTAGCATTGTTTTGTCCGTGGGCTTGGTCAATGGCGACTGATGAGAAATGCCTGTCAGATTTGTGAACTACAAAGTTTCCATTTTGGAATTGTTGTGCAACCTCTGGGTGTTGCCTCTCTAAGCTCATCATATCTCGAAGATGAACTGGAAGCTATCGTGCGTAATTAACACTGTTGTT